>NC_043014.1:44897995-45107995 GCF_006345805.1 Octopus sinensis | reverse complement strand
TGTAATTCAGGCACAAAGAAGTTGTTTATCATCTCAATGTAACACTCAGAGTTCACAGTAACAGCATTTCCATTATTGTCTTTAAAAAGTAAGGACCAATGATGGCAACTTTTCCAACAGAACACCAGACCATCACTTTTGGGCTGTGCAGTGATCTTTCATGCAGTTCTCTTAGATTTCAAGAGCCCAATAACAACAGTTCTGTTGATTCACCATGCCACTGAGATGAAATGAGCTTCATTCTTCATTAACAAAATGAAGTTGTCATTTGCTTCAAAAATTGCTTCCATCTGACATGTGAAATTAAGTGCATAGTCCCATGGTTTCAATTGCTGTCCAATGACCAATTTGTACGGGGGGAAATGCAAGTTTTCATGCAAAATATGTCTTACAGATTGATTACCGATGCCAGTTTCAGTGGAATGCCTCCAAGCAGAGTGATTTGGGTTTCGTATCAAAGCTTGTCTGATGCATTCCACATTTTCCGTGGACCGTACCATTCGTGGTGCACCTGCCGGTTCATTAATGTACCTTATGTATGAAGTACATTCACCCAACATAAGATTGTTATGGATGGGAACAGCCTGGTTTCTGTTGATTCACCATGCCATTGAGATGAAATGAACTTCATTACTCATTACTCATTAACAAAATGAGGTTGTCATTTGCCTCAAAAATTGCTTCCATCTGATCTGTGAAGTTAAACTGCTGTACATAGTCCCATGGTTTCAATTGTTGCCCAATGACCAATTTGTACAGGTGGAAATGCAAGTCTTCATGTAAAATATGCCTTACAGACTCGTTATTCTGCACATAACTGTTGCAAACAAACACATGGTGCTTTATCATCCACAGAGCCATAGCTTCACCTGAAAAGAAAAAAAAAATGCTAAGACACCACAGACCAAATGGTACATATCGGACATATGTCCCTCCCTATGGGGCTGAGTAATACCCATTTCAAAAACGTTCATCCTCTCTGCCCCACCCTGTATTTCTGTTACTGCACTACAGACATTGTGTGTGTGTGTGTTGGGGGGAGTGTATGTGTATTTCTTGGGTGTAAGACTAACCTATTGATCAGTTTAATACCACCACCACCTACAATTTTTGATGCCTTTAGCAGTAGAGTCTATTGTGTTGCAAGCATTTGAACCAGGATTCCAGTTCGAGAAAACCTTCCTCTCCCCTTTCCACCTGTCTTGAAGGCATTGTAATGAGTCATGAGCACTGCCTTGCCCCCTGACTAAAAGATTGTATGCATGTATCTTACATATAATAAAACACAAAGTGTGACCTGTTAGTCACACTAGAGGGAAAGAAGAGTAAAACAACAAATGGAGTGGGAGTAGGTGACAATCACAGATGCTAAAGCAGGCTGCAGCATTTAAAGGCTTTGCTCCAAAGATGCTGATATTTTAATCAAAATAAACTAAAAATTTTTATCATAAATTGTATTTACTTTAACAGTTTCTCTCTCTCTCTCACACACACACACACACAAATGTATATATGAAATTAAATATTAAACATTTGTTTTCAAAATATTATTGTTCATATAATGTGTGTATAAATGTTATGTGAACAATAATATATATATATATATATAATTAGGTTGGCAACTAAGTTCCCACCGTTTTTTAAAATTTAAATTTTTTGAAAGGTTTAATGAAAAATAACAACTAATTAATCAATGTATTTTTGCAACTTCTTCCCAATGTTCAACAAGATTTTCAATACCTCAATGGTAAAAATCACCTGATTGATCCAACCAAGTCTGGCATCAAATTGTCCTTCAGTAACTTGATGTATTTAACAGTGACGGTACAGGCATGCTAGTATATATATATATAATATAAGTATGGAGTCATATTGCAGTGAATTGTAATTAAATAATTAAGTAGGAAAGAAAATACTAAGCATTGAGGTAGAGTGGCATAACATAAATCTAGTATTTTTATTATGTGTATGTAAGTAAGATATGTGTGTATAATGTAGATAATTCTACAGTTATTTGTTTGAAAGCCTTTAGTTGTGGAAATGAAAATGATGTGAAAACGTCTTCTTATTCTTTATCCTGATAAGCAACTGCTATATATTGTGATTTAGTTGAAAATTTTATTAGTAACTGGAGAATAGTGGTGCATCTTCTTTGCTCCAAAACAGATTTGTAAGAAGATTTCCAATTGCTTTTCTGCTTACATAAGGAACAATAGGATGTTTTTCATCATTTCAGTCTCTATGGTTAAAGGCTTTCTAAATGGTTAAATAAATTCAGGATTATCTACATCATATATGTTTCAGGCATTCTGAATCACACTGTGTATTGTGTGTGGTGTGTGTGTGTGTGTGTGTGTGTGGGTGTGGTGTGTGTGTGTGTGTGTGTGTGTGTGTGTGTGTGTGTGTGTGTGCGTGTGCGATACGTACATACATGAAATTATTTTTATTATTACATATATATTTATGCAAACATTGACATATAGGCGCAGGAGTGGCTGTGTGGTAAGTAGCTTGCTAACCAACCACATGGTTCCGGGTTCAGTCCCACTGCGTGGCATCTTGGGCAAGTGTCTTCTGCTATAGCCTCGGGCCGACCAAAGCCTTGTGAGTGGATTTGGTAGATGGAAGCTGAAAGAAGCCTGTCGTATATATGTATATATATATGTATGTATATGTTTGTGTGTCTGTGTTTGTCCCCCTAGCATTGCTTGACAACCGATGCTGGTGTGTTTACGTCCCCGTCACTTAGCGGTTCGGCAAAAGAGACTGATAGAATAAGTACTGGGCTTACAAAGAATAAGTCCCGGGGTCGATTTGCTCGACTAAAGGCGGAGCTCCAGCATGGCCGCAGTCAAAATGACTGAAACAAAAGAGAGTAAAGAGTATATTTATGCAAACATTGACATATACATTTGTTATATTTCTCTGAAACGTTTTTGACACTATCATAGTATTTTCTGTTCCACAGCATTTTTTAGCGCTATCACAATTTCTTTCAAATCTCACTTCACACCTTAGCTCCTGTGTGCCCTATTTAAATAGCTAGTTAATGTCTTTTTGTAACACTATCTCACAGCGTGCATGCTTCCCTACACAGACCACAAAAATATCCAGAAAATATTAACTGTATAAAGTTACAACTGAATGCTGTTTTACTCTTGCCTTCTTTAGAATGAATGTTTCATTGAGGTAAAGGGTTTTTTTCCTTATTGTTGTTATTGATGCAAGAGACAGTAAAATGTTACATTCCCTGAAAACTGTATTTTCATTCTTGTTCAAATACTTAGAGACTATCTTTATAAAACTTTAAGCAAAAACATGAAGATTATGATGTTTTTGCTCTCTCTATAAAGTAGGATTCTTCATGCATATGGTAACATTAATGAATTATCCATTTTCTGTGTGACTCAGTTATATATGTACTAGTACTATGACCCAGCAACACTGGGTTGTAGTGCTAGTGCATGCATATACAGCTGCGTGCGTGCGCACATACATGCGAGTACTGTCCAAATCTCCGACCAATCACATACAGCTAGCTGGCATTCAATTGGCGTATCGGGCATTTTGATTGGGTTTTGGATAGAAAATTCACAAAAAAGTCACTTCTATTGATTTTTTTAATGGCTTTGCGGGGTGACTGGGGAAATGTAAAGATTTGAATGACCATAGAAAGTGCAAGCCCTCTAACTGAAAAATTGTGGATTTGTATAAAGGACATGCACACAGACATTTTGCCGTTTATATATATAGAGATGTCAATAGTTATTCCTTTCCTTGGAAAAATGTTAATTTAGCATGAAATAATCTCCAAAACACACACACACACACACACACACACACATGCTTCAGATTGATCATTTTGTATTGTCATCAAAGTATGAAAAGTTTGCTGGAGACATTGAATTGTTAACAAGTTCCAGATGGTTGTATTTATTTCTATGCACTAAACAATACTTTGAAAAACTACAAATGAAAGCAGTATCAGCATACATGAATGACTATAAATGATAATTCATTGTTTATACCATTATCGACTTCTTAATATTTAAAGCTCATGGGACATCGTCATCATCATCATATCATTGTCATTGTTGTCATCATCATCTTAGCATTCACTTTTCCATGCTTGCATGGGTCAGAGAGAAATTCATTGTTGCAGATTTTCTACACCAAGATGCAGTTTCTATTGCCAACCATCGCCTGTTTCCAAGCAGGGTAACAATTCTCCACGTTCAGAGAAACTTTCGTGGAATATTGGAAACAAAAGTCACCTTTTCAAATCTTCCATGACACACAATAGCAAGATAGGGACACACCATCACACATGTGCACTTGCATGTGCACACACACACACAGAGGACAGATATAAGATAATATCTGCTATATTATTAATAGCAAATATAATGATTTGCAATTTCTCATGTTCAATTTGACCATTTTTAGCATGAAACTTCAGTTAAATCTATAGCTTCTAGACAGTAATCAACTTAGTGATTTTTATCATCTAATTTTAAATGAGGAAAATAGTATGTTATTAATAAAATTTTATGATGCTTTTTCATAAAGTCTTATTTCACTTTTAACTCCATGTCATTGCATAATTTTTTCGTTTGCTTGTGTGTGTGTGTGTGTGTGTGTGTTTCAATTTTAGCTTCATATTATTACATGATTTTTCTTTTATTTGTTTTGAAACCATGAAATTTTATGAGACTATGATCTCAATTATTATTTCCTTTCATTTTGAAAAATTGGATTCTTTGTATATTAGATTATAACAATAGTATTATTTTTAGTTACCCAGGCATGAATTATGATCTTTATTTTCATTCTTTTAAAAAGTGACACTATCTTGTCTCAGCTAAAATTTATTTTAAAATATTGAGATATGTTCACATATAGATAATTTTATTAGAAAGAAGCATTTCTTTATATTCTTAAGTAATTAAAATGGTTTACATTTGATATTTCAGGTATACATTAATTGTATCTTTCAAAATTTAAGAAATGTTTTGATTTTCCTACAGTTTTAGATTTTCATCTAAAAGATTACAATAATTACATTAATTTTATCAAACATTTTCAACTTAAAACCATTTCCATTATATATTTTCATAATCCCTGTCTAAAATGACAAGATGTTAATGTTTGAAATTTGGTGATTCCATATCAAATTATTCCCAGATAATTTAAGAAATAAAACAGTTTCAGTACTCAGGAGTTTGTTTCATTATATAGCAAAATTATGTTGTTATTGTGTGTGTGTGTACGTGTCTGCTTGTGTGCATGTGTGTGTGTGTCTGCCTGCTTATGTGTCTGTTTAACATGAATGTACATGTATTTGCAAGTGTCAAAAGATAGAGAAGTAGAAAAGTAAATATTATTTTCTTAGTTTTCAATAATCTTTTATTTGATAAGTTTACTTCATAGTTTCTATGCTACAACTATCAAAGTAGTTATTGTTCATACCATTTATGTCAAAGTTTGAACTTGCCTTTTTAAATGACAATCTGCTAAGTAACAACTTAATAACTTATTCAATACACACATACACACACACACACACACACACACACACACACACACACACACAAGTATGTATGAAGAGAGAGAGGTCTAGATGAGTAGCATATAAGCATTTAACTATTATATATATAATTCCCTTTGCTAACTGGTGTTGAACCCTTTGCATGGAGTGTAGACGACCTTCTGCAATGAACAAAAATTAACTATAACCACCACACACTCACATACAATAGAGGGAAGGAGAAATAGGAGACCACTTGTCTATTTAGCTTTTATTGAATGTCCTTTTATTGTTGCCGTAGTTAAACTTAATAATATTGTTATGAAATACCAATGAAAGAATTACTAGTTATGTAACCTGCACTCTATATTTGTAGCGATATATTTTATACTAAGGCTAGCAACTGACCAAGTTAATAATATGTTACTCTATCAACTAATGGCTCAATGTTTTGCAGTCACTCATCAATGCTTTGCTGCTTCTGTACAATATACTTATCTCTTAATTGTGAAGTCTAGCTAGCAATGTCATGAAGAGGTACTATTCATTCCATTGTTAGTTGGACACTGTAGAATTTGCGAGGATTTTGTTAGTATGTTAGATTTTGCAGTATGTTGAACTCAGATTGTTACAAAATCAAAACCTGCAGGAGAATTATTTTATGTAGTACTAGCAGTATCGCCTGGCGTTGCTCGGGTTTGTAAGGGAAATAACTATATAAGCATTTTTAGAGATGTAAAGTATAATAGCCATCTCAATATGGTTAACCACAAAGGGGGGTGTTACTGTAGCTTTTTACATTCTGAGATTTAATAATAAATTTTTAGAGAGTTACTTCCCTTATATATGCCAAAAATGCATTAAAAATGGGAAAAATTGATGGTAAATTTTTTTTTAAATCGTAGACTCATCGTAGACGCACGCTAATACCCAGAAGGGCTCGATATGAATCACGACTATAAGATACTGCACTGCAAAATGTGGGAGTAGTTAGGAATCTAAATCGTAGGAGACAGACAGCACACAACCTCACTTTTATATATAAAGATTTTATGGTTATCTAACGCAGGAACTAAACTGTTACTAGAAAAAGAGGAAGACATATTTTGCACTTAATTTGTTCATTCTGGTCTTTCTTCCAATGAGATGATGCCTAATTCTCCAACTGCATCAATAGTTGGCTTGTATCCAAATGTTTTATCCAAAGCTTATTAGACGACACAATCTGCTTATGAATTAGTGTTGTCATATATTAATTACTTCTGATGAATTTATTTCATAAACTTAATAATTACATATATGGTAACTACTAATTAACTCAGTGGTATTTAATATTTTATAGCTTGTGAGAATTTTAAAAAATATTTAGTATAGTTCCTCTCCTTAATTAATCTTACAACTACCACCATATTCACAATCACCATCTCGTTATTCACAATGATAATAAGCTGCAATATTGTAAATCATATTGTTATGATGACTACTACTTTTATTCAGTATTATGATATCGAGAAATTTTTGTTTGAAAAATAAAATGAATGTATAATAAAATGCCAGTCATATTTATAGAAAGTTAGTCTTGTCATAATGCTGTTCATGCCACATAGACAACACTTTCTTCTTTTTCAATCTCAAAAAGGACTATTATTAGTTACATTTTGTATAGATGAGACTTAACCTATTTTCAATTCCAATCTGAAAGTAGTTTGTCTTGGAGTCATTCAAAGCAGACAAAAAGAAGTCTAGAATAATTACAAGAATTCAAAGGAACTTCTAGTGGACAGCATTGGCAAGAATCAGTTCATTAAAAATATTTATAAAGTTGAGTATATTTTGTAAGGAGGAAAATCTCTTGTACTCTTAAAGTGAAGAAAATTCATCTGTTTGAGAAGACTATAGAAATATAGTCATTGAAAAAGTGATAAAGAGAGAAAACAGCAACAGAATGAGATGAAACATAGATATTTTAAAATTTTGTGTTATATTTTCATGTATGTCACGAGTATTTTTATGAAATTTTTCAGTATAAATATGATTACTAGAGATATTAGAATATATTGTCTTATAAGAATTTTCACCTTGTACATCATGTACTTGGAAAGTTGCCTGGTTTAGCATTTTTCTCTAAGGAAAATATTTTGTTAAATGTATCTTTCATAGAAGGATTGCACTTATGGAATAGAAATGCCAGTGGTGGTCATTATTACTATCATCTCGTTATTATGGTAATAGTGATTATCATAATGGTAGTATTGGTGTTTGTAGTGATAGTTGTTGTTTGGTCCTCAGCCACAGCCTTCCAGATGACATTGTATAATGTATTTCTGTTTTTAAGACAGAAGGATGCAATTTGAGGGAGAGCTGTCTGCTATTCATAGTTATTTGAGCAACCATGTAGAGACCCCTTCTTTAGTTTGCGATGCCAGTTGTATTATCATTTTTGTAGAGTTAGTCGCAAATATGATTAAGGAGAGGAGTACTATATTCAATAAAATAAAATGTATGAAAATAGAAACAAACAACATATTAATTAGGCATTTGTTTTATGATTCAGGCATTTTTTGATTAAGATAGATGTACAAAAATGGCTGTTATATTTGTTTGGGGCTGCCACTCCAGTATCTTAGTTTTGTTAACAAAATAAAAGTAGTAAAAAATACACCAATTCCCATACTATTTGTAAATTTTATGATAAACATTAATTTATATTCATAATTTCATTTTATACATTTAAAACCTCTGGAAAGAGAGTAAACAACAGTTACTAAATATATGTGTTTATTCTTGTCTAATGCATTTTGTAATGGAAAAAAAAATGGTCTTTCAATTGTATTTGTGAATTTAAATTTCAATGAAACAAAATACATGAATATGTTAATAAAACAGAAAGAAATATACTCAGTAAGTTGATTATTCAAATATCATTTCTCATTCCTCTTAATTCATTGTCTTCAATCTTTAGTTAAAACTCTCTCTCTCTCTCAGATAGAAATATCTAGTGTTTAATTGGTTGTTGCTATCTATGAATGATGGTAGAATATGAACAACTGCAGAGTAACAATAGCTTACTCGAATTGAACAATAGGCTGTAAGCTTGGTATCCAAGTTTGCAGCCTATTGTTTTGATTTCCAGATGTTGATTGGAAGTGCATAAATGTCATAACTCTAATTTTACCTTTCACTGAAGACAGTGGGGTCAACTATCTTTTGATACCCCTAATCACAAAGAGTCAAGTAATTTATTGCACTATAATCTATGGCAGTGGTTCCCAGCCTGTTTACTACCAAGGAAGGACCTCTTTAATTTAAATGAGTTTTCCTCTGGACTCCTTTCGATATGCTTATCCTTTAATATATATATATATATATTATAATAAATTAGCGACAAAACCACTATTATGCAAATCAAACAAAGAAAGACTTAAGCCAATACATAAAATAATTTATATAAATTAAAATTTAACAAATTTGTTAAATTTTAATTTATATAAATTATTTTATGTATTGGCTTAAGTCTTTCTTTGTTTGATTTGCATAATAGTGGTTTTGTCTCTAATTTATTATAATATAATATTTTACTATAAAATTGGATTCAATCTTAAATCTGATTTTTCCTTGTAAATTTGGATTTATTCCCTAATATTTATTATTATATATATATATATATATATATATACACACATACATAAAATATTGTACAACAGGGGATGTTTTTAATCTGACTAGACTGAAATTCAAAGCGAAGGTTTTTACTTCACTCATTAGGGAACTTTTATATGCTCGAGCTATGTTCAATTTATATTGCCTCCACTTTACATTCACCTAAATTTTGTTCTCTGCATTTAAATTGTTGTACATAGCCAAAGCAGCAGAAGGTTTTTCAGCAATGCTTTATCATCTTTTGTCAAACCTAGAGTGATGCTATTGGTCCTGTCTCACCACCAAGACCTCTGCGTTCTGCAAAGATAAAATGATGCATTTTATCAAAAGAGTTCTGGTTTTCAAGCCTATTACTGTATGAACTGTATACAGTTTAGAAAACATCCTATATGGAAGGCTTGTTACCATCAAAATTGTTCTTATGGGTCTAGAAAGATACATTTGCATATGAATAAGTTATATATGCATGTAATTGTGTCTCTAGCTCTGTGTGTGTGTGTGGGGGGGTATCAGTTAAGGATATGAAGATAGCAAGGCACCTAATCCATAAAAAATCATCAGACATACTTACAATATCCATTGGAATGGTATGTGGGGTGATCACCTACATAGTAAACCAGTTGGTACAAGAGGGTGCCGTACCGTGTGACTTGCACAGCAATATCATTGTTACCTGCTACAAGGGCAAAAGAGAAGGTAGAATACAGAAATATTAAACTATTGAACTGAGTTGTGAAGGTTACTGAAAGAGTTTATAGTACAATTAATCAGGAAGAGAGTTAATATAGGTGCTATACGGTTTGGTTGTATGCCAAGAAGAAGTACTTCTGATGTTATCTTCCTAGTGAGACAGCTGCAGGAGAAATATCTTGCCAGAAATAAACCCTTGTACCTTGTTATGTTAACTTAGAGATGACCTTTGATATGGTTACCTGCTCTGTGATTTGGTGGCCATTGAAGATGCTTGGAATAAGTGAATGGCTTGTGAAAGCTGTGCAAGTCAAGTACAGAGGTGTGATTAACAAGGTAAGAGTTAGTGATTAGTATATCAGTAAATTAAGAATGCAGGTAAAGTCTAAGTCCTCAGACTTATGTTTATTACAGACCACTAGGTCATTGCAGAAGACTTTAAGACTAGCTGCCTTTGGAAGCTTCAGATTTCAAATGATCTAGTTTTTATAGTTGAATCTGTGGTGAAATTAGAAAAGAAATTCCAGACATGGACTTAAAACCTGGAGTCTTAAAAGTAAATTTGTATATGAGTTCAAATTCTGCCGAAGTTGACTTTGTCTTTCATCCATTCAGGGTTGATAAATTAAGTACCAGTTGCATACTGGGATCGATCTAATCGATTATATTATTCACAGACAACACTACTTAGCACATGACTTCAGTTTGATGTACATAAACATATTAAAATAGACTCAAGTCGCATCTTCAAAAAAAGTTTTTGAATTATACTCCAGTGTGATGAGACTATCTAAATTCAATAATAGCAGTAAAGTTATTATATCCCTTAATTGGAGTCTTGCTCAATCAGAATATAATAGAATAATGTTGTATATGGTAATATTTCTTAAGACACTCTTAGGAAAAACCTAGCAACTTGGACCGGCATGACTGAAATGTCTGATGAGAATTGTAGTAATTATTGCATTGCTACTATAATTATTATTAATTATGGTAAATAAGGTGGCAGAATTATTCTGAAAAAATGCTTTGCAATATTTGTACTGGTTCAAATCCCTCTGGAATCAATTTTGTCTTTCATCCTTTCAGGGTTGATGAAATAAAGTACCAGTCAAGTATTGGAGCCAACTATTCCCCACCTTCCTCCAATTTGTTAGCCTTGTACCTAAAGTAGGACTTATTATTTATGGTAATTTAAGGTGGCAAGCTGGCAGAACTGTTAGCATGCCAGGCGAAATGCTAAGCAGTATTTAATCTGACTTCACATTCTGAGTTCAAATTCCACCGATGTCAACTTTAGTTTTCATTCTTTAGGGGTCACAATACAACAAGTACCAGTTGATTACTGGGGGGTCAACGTAATCGACTTACTTCCTCTCCTGAAATTGCTGGCCTTGTGCCAGAATTAGAAATCATTATTATTTATGGTAATTATGCAATATTTCTGATTATACCAGTCAGTTTGAGGATTTCCCATCAGAACTCAATTTGCTGAAGATAATAAATAACATCTGTTCTTTTTGGGTATCTCTCAAAGCATGCTGCATGTTCTATGCACAACGCTCCCATGTCTCTGAACAGCTGGATGTGGAATTTACTCTCTTGCTATTGGTTTCCTGTAGAAAATGACCTTGATCTTTAAATTCTTGGTTAACAAGTACATTGCCGAGTGCCAATGGTTTCCATCATTTTGATATAATATCCTTACTGCTTTATTACCATCTTACTCTCTTTTACTCTTACTCTTTTACTTGTTTCAGTCCTTTGACTGCAGCCATGCTGGAGCACCGCCTTTAGTCGAGCAAATCGACCCCGGGACTTATTCTTTGTAAGCCCAGTACTTATTCTATCAGTCTCTTTTGCCGAACCGCTAAGTGACGGGGACATAAACACACCAGCATCGGTTGTCAAGCAATGCTAGGGGGACAAACACACACACATACACATATATACAACAGGCTTCTTTCAGTTTCCGTCTACCAAATCCACTCACAAGGAATTGGTCGGCCCGGGGCGAAAGCAGAAGACACTTGCCCAAGATGCCACGCAGTGGGATTGAACCCGGAACCATGTGGCTGGTTAGCAAGCTACTTACCACACAGCCACTCCTGCGCCTTATTTTATTTATTTTATTAGCTCCTTTATTGTCATCTCATTTACCAATTTTATCATTTTTAATTGCGATTTCATCATATTTCCATAAAATTTCAAATCAATATCTTACTGCCATCTTTTTAATTGCCGATATAAATACACACGTGTATGTAAAGTTTTTGTAGTATTGATGTCAATCCACACTACCCCTAAACTTTTGTCAAAAAGTCGCCTATCAATCAGCCTTGTCTGAAGTGATTTTAGATAAACAAAAATATTTCTTCATCCATTCCATTTCATTAATGTTAATTCCTGATGAAGTCTCTGTCACCTCCTCCCAGCTTTGTTTTCTCCTCTTTTGTGAGAAAGTCAGCAACTTCAATAATTGATGTATTTATCACTTCTGAGTTTATAAATGTGTTAGTTTCTGGTGCCTTTCAATGTCTACTAGCCTTGACAGTTTAACTTGCATCTTTTGTTCGTAAAAAGGCATTTTCCATATGTGAGGGGTCACAGATTAATCTTAGTATATTATCTGGTACTAGCAGTATCGCCCGGCGTTGCTCGGGTTTGTAAGGGAAATAACTATATAAGCATTTTTAGAGATGTAAAGTATAATAGCCATCTCAATATGGCTAACCACAAAGGGGGGGGGGTGTTACTGTAGCTTTTTACGTTCTGAGATTTAATAATAAATTTTTAGAGAGTTACTTCCCTTATATATGCCAAAAATGCATTAAAAATGGGAAAAATTGATGGTAAATTTTTTTTTAAATCGTAGACTCATCGTAGATGCACGCTAATACCCAGAAGGGCTCGATATGAATCACGACTATAAGATACCCGGTTTTGGTTAAACTGCACCGCAAAATGTGGGAGTAGTTAGGAATCTAAATCATAGGAGACAGACAGCACACAACCTCTCTTTTATATATAAAGATATTATTGACTTTAGAAGTGCTGCAACTAAGCTAGTAGGAATTAAGATTGTAAATGCAAAACTAGTTACAGTAACTTTACCTGTCGTTACTAATCACTGTATTTATTGCACTTCTCCAAATTATCATATTGATAAGAAACTTGCCAACTTGGGAAAACAGCTGTGAAACAATGACAATGGTAGTAGTGTTATTGATGATGACAGCGAGACTAACAATGGTTTTACATCAACCACAAGAAATTATATTACGTAAAAAATCAATTACAGTTATAATCTCTATTGCTTTTGTTCATATTGATGGTATGAAGTGACTGCCTCCTGGAACTACTTGATTCTAGATGAGATGACATTTAAAACCTTTGTATGAAAGAAATATGATAGTTTACTCATTATTTTAACTGGAGATCTACCATTTCTCTTTGTGTATATATGTAGATGTATGTATACATGTGTGTGTATACATGTGTTTAGATGTATACTTGTTTGTGTGTGTTTCTGTATATGTTTGCTGTTAACTAACATTTTAAGATGTTCATCTCATGTTAGATGCCGAAAAACAAAAAAAAAATTTTTTTTTAGCCCTTTCTTCTTATTACAATGATAAATCATAATTTTCCTAGGAAAGCAAATAGCAGGACATCCTCCTTATCAGATTATCAATATGATGGAATGTTTTGCACTATATCAAACAGTAAAACCTGGGGGGTGATGGAGTGGAAGTTGGGGGGAGGGAGCAGTATTGTAATCACCCACTAATGTTAAAATGTTAATGTTTTATAGTGAAGAAATATGATAGTTTACTCATTATTTTAACTGGAGATCTACCATTTCTCTTTAACTATAAGCCTCAGTATAGAAATTTATAACCAGCTTAAAAAGGTTAGCAAATCTACTGATCTATGTACAAGTTTAAATACAGCTAAGGGGAGAAGTTATGTTAGTTGATACTTTTCCCAGCTTCTATAATTGTAAGCTTAACATGTTAGTCGAAGAATGTGAATAGCCTATCCTGTCCCAGATCCTGAAGCAATTCTCAGCTATTGCAGTCACAAAGGAAAGGCAGTTGAATCATTTGGATAAAGGCCAGTGGACTGTAAAATAAACTATTATATAAGTATATAAGCACACACACACACACACACACATACACTTTCCCTCCTCTTGTTCTTTCGCTCTTTCTCTCACTTTTATATACACATGTGCACACACATGTGCACACACACACACACACGCGCTCTCATGTTCTGTTAATAATAAATGAGTAACAAATTAACAGTTTTTATGACATTTTCATTGGAGGTATTTTTGGTGTTTGACTGAATCACAAATGAATGAAATACATGTTTTCATGTACCAGAGAATAGTCTAGGAATGGGGAAAATTCTTAGACATGGGATGGAACTTCCTGAACTGTGTGTAATATATCCTCTAACTCTTGTTGTTTGCTGCTTTAGTCAGCATTGCTTCAACAGATTTGTCATATGAAAGGGGTCAAACACCTGATAGTAATTCATAGATCCAACAGCTTGAATATATATATACATATATATATATATATAATATATATATATATAATATATATATATATATATATATATATATATATATATAATATATATATATATATTATATATATATATATATATATATATATATATATGTAACATGCACTCCATGCCTGGGGTACTTGCACCCTTTGGGGGTGCTAGATTGCATTTCAAAAGGTGTGACAAAGAAGAAAAGTATCTACTTTATTAAAATCACTTCCTAGAGTCATCATCATCATCATCACCACCATTTAATGTCCATTTTCCATGCTGGCATGGGTTGAATGGTTTGACAGGGGCTGGCTAGGCAGAAGACTGCACCACACTCCACTGTCTATTTTGGCAGTTTTTTTATGGTTGGATGCCCTTCCTAACACCAACCACCTTACAACTGTTACATAAAAATAACTGTATTCTATTAAAAACACCAAAAAGTTTATTATTCTACATATGTGCAGGAGTGACTGTGTGGTAAGTAGCTTGTTTACCAACCACATGGTTCTGGGTTCAGTCCCACTGCGTGGCACCTTGGGCAAGTGTCTTCTACTATAGCCTCAGGCCAATCAAAGTCTTGTGAGTGGATTTGGTAGACGGAAACTGAAAGAAGCCCGTTGTATATATGTATATATATATATATATCCGTGTTTGTGTGTCTGTTTGTCCCCCTAGCATTGCTTGACAACCGATCCTGGTGTGTTTATGTCCCCATTACTTAGCGGTTCGGCAAAAGAGACCGATGGAATAAGTACTGGGCTTACAAAAGAATAAGTCCCGGGGTCGAGTTGCTCGATTAAAGTTGGTGCTCCAGCATGGCTGCAGTCAAATGACTGAAATAAATAAAAGAATAAAAGAAAAGAAAAAGAAAGAATGTACATTTAGCTTTTAGGAGATTTTAACATATTTGTGCGAATTTGGATTTAGTTCCCTTTTGTCAACGAAGACAGAATCTAGGAATCACCTGAATCAACAGGCAGATATGTGGATTGCAGTTAACAAAAAATATCCATTTAATAAAGTCTTGAATATGAAGCAGAAACTTATAAAGTCATTGAGTTAAATGCCCACAGTTGTTGATTTTACTATTTATAATTCTTTTCTAATTACTCAATTTATATTTGCATTTTATGCACTGAATCAGAAATTTTAATAAGTTCAGTTGTTCATTCACAGTAATATATACAATTCAATTTAAAAAAAAGGTAAATTAGTTACTAAAATTGGACTTTGAATGTCATATTTCTTACATAGGAGGTGTGAAAATTAATCAAACAGTTCCTAGGGTGTGGAGTATAGGAAAGGTTGGGAATCTGAAGCTTAGCTATCACTTGCAGACAAATTTGACCTTGTACTAGACTTTTATTGTTTATAGGTGCCTGTATTTTTAGGGTCTTTGTGCTACATGTTATGGATTCATTTTCACTCTCTCACCTTTGACCCAGTGGAACATCAAGGATATGACGTTAGAAGGAAAGAAAGCTAGGACAGTATTAGGCTGGTATTCATTTACAGCTGAGTGGAGTGGAGTAATGTGAAATGAAGTACCTTAGTAACAGACACAACATGTCACTCTGTCCAGGAATTGAACCCTTGACCTTATGATCATGAGCTTAACATCCTAACCACTAGACTATGCACTGTCACTGATATAGATAAAAAAAAAGATGTTTTGAATGTCTCTTTACGTTAAACTTCAGTATTGTTATTTCTTTATTGCCCACTAGGGGCTAAACATAGAAGGGACAAACAAGAACAGACAAAGGGTTTAAGTCAATTACATCGACCCCAGTGCATAACTGGTACTTAATTTATCGACCCCGAAAGGATGAAAGGCAAAGTTGACCTTGGCAGAATTTGAACCCAGAACATAACGGCAGACGAAATACTGCTAAGCATTTTGCTTGGCTTGCTAACGATTCTGCCAGCTCGCTGCCTTTTCAGCGGCGAGCTGGCAGTATTGTATTAGCATTATACAATATTGTATAATGCTTCAGTATTGTATTAGCATTATACCATTGACAATCCTGTCTTAATTGTAGTTATGCTTCAAAAAGTAGTCTTTAAAATATGTGACTCAGATGTGAAAGACAATAGACAGTTTGTTGTTGTAGATTTACCTGCTCATTAAGCAGGTGGAGCAACTACTATACCAGCTCCCACACTGGCTCAACCTTCAACTATTTATTGTATTATGAAATGAAATTATATTAAATGGTTGCAAGTGAAATGAAGTTGTGTTCATAATTCTTGTAGTAAAGTTGGAGTTAAAAATTTTCTCAAAAATTAGAAAATCTAAAAGAATATTTATATATTTGATAATTAAAAAGACTGGTTTTAGCCACCATAATTTTTTTTATCAGGAATACATTTTTAAATTTTTAAACAGAGTGTAGATATAGAAAAAGAGGGTACAATAGGATAGGAAACAAAAAACAGTAAGTGAAAATTAAACCCACACCTCTCTGTAGATGCTGGATGTTAGGATTTAATAATAGGTTACGGTTGTGAACTTAGTGGAATAATTAGCATGTTCAACAATGCTTAGCAGCATTTCTTTTGACTCTTTACATTCTGAGTTCAAATTCTGTTGAGATTGACTTTGCCTTTTACCCTTTCAGGGTCGATAAAATAAGTAGCAGTCAAGTATTTGGGTCAATATATATTTCTTTACTACCCACAAGGGGCTAAACATAGAGGGGACAAACAAGGACAGACAAAGGGATTAAGGCGATTACATCGACCCAGCGCGAAACTGGTACTTTATTTATCGACCCCGAGAGGATGAAAGGCAAAGTCGACCTCGGCGGAATTTGAACTTAGAACATAACGACAACGAAATACCGCTAAGCATTTCACCCGGCGCGCTAACGTTTCTGCCAGCTCGCCGCCTTTTGGGTCAATATAATTGACTTGCCGCCTCCCCTCAAGATTACTGGCTTTGCGCCAAAATTAGAAAGATTTGCCAATGAGTTGAATAACTTTCTTCTGAGTTTGTTTGACCATGTACATGAGAAAAAGAGATGTCGAGAAATCTTGTTTTTACTAGAAATAAGTAAAATTTGCATTACAGTAATTTTAAATGCTACTTTGATTCTTGATATTCATTGGAGATGTCTTTCAGCTTAAAGGATAAAACATTTGACAGAAAAGATGATGAAAAGTGGTGGTAGTGATATTAGTGAAAGAGGATGGAAATAAAAGTGACTTAGATGAAAGCCAGAAATAGAGAAGGAGAGATAAGAGGACTTTGGTGGATTTCAGAGTTAATGGAATGAGGATTAGGAAGGTCGCTGTCAATTCCGGCAAGAAAAAATAAAAGTGAACTGTGAGGAAGCTGCCAATTCATTGGTTCAGCACGGGTCATATTATGTATGCAATGGGTCTTCAGAAATTCTCATATCTAATCCTGTGAAAAGGTTTACCAATATTGAGATCAACTGTTGATCAAAGGCAACATCCTCATCTTTTATTGATATAAAAGGCATATGAAAATTATTTCATGTTAAATAAAACAATTTGAAAGAATAAAAATTAGCAATCGCTGCACACATTACGAGCCTAATTAGGAATTCTTTTTAATATCTGGACACAAAGAGAAGCACACATTGGTAAGTTGATACATATTAACTTACTACTGCATTCAGGCATATACATATGTGCTTAAGTAATAGGAAAATTAAATTTGTTTGGACTGTAGTTTTATTTTTTTAGTAATGAGTTTATTTTAATTAGGCTATGATATAAACTGAATAAATATTTTTATATATATATTTCCCAGCAGTAATTGTACATATTGAGTTTATATTTATTACACAGTAATAGAACAAAAACAAGACTTGAAAAATTATTTAAATTTTGAAAATCGTCACTGCAGGGCTTTGTAATGTCTTTGAAAGATTTTACCATTTTCCCAGAAGGTCTTCAACATTCATTTTATTGTTTGTAGAATGAATAGATTTACAGTAACCTGGCATAAATAAATGAAAATAGTATTTCCCACTGGTTGATGGATACTGATATTTTACTTTAATGCGGAAGAATAAAAAAAAATGCCTTAGATATATTGTGACAGCTGCTACTAGCTCAGTCGGCTGTCATTTTTCTGTAAGACCATGCTGGTTTATTTTAATTTACACAGTTCACAAGTTCAAAATCCTGATAACTTCTCAAATAAACATCATACTGGACCATTGAGGAACATACTTTCAATCACTGGCATGTAAATCTCCTAAAGCTAGAATGTGGTAGCATTGTTAATTGAAACATTCTCATGATGTTTTTTTGATAGATTACCAAAAAAAACATTTATTCTCGCTCTCTCTCTTTCTCTCTCCCCTCTTTTTCTCTCCCCCACCCCCTCTCTCTCTTTCTCTTTCTCAAGAAATGTTTTGCTATAAACATTGATTACTGAACATCTAAAATATGTCACTAGTGTTTCAGCAAGTTAGAACTTTATGAAGTAGATCGTTTGAACCAGGATAAATAATTTCTGTTGTAATATTCATATTTAAGAAAGATAATGCAATCAGAAATAACTTTGCTATAATATAACAATGCCATTGCTGATGTTCCTTCTTAGCTGTGCATTTATACATGTCCACGAGTATTTTACAACTAGCATGTAAAAAGGAAGATATGTGCACACACAAGGTTTCTAAGATGAAATCAAAATTTTAAAATTGAAAATGGTTACATGCAGGAATATGCACATACTTTGCAAAGAGATACAAAATTTTGATACAGACAAATTTCTGCACACACCTGCAACAAAGATTTATGGGAACATTGGTCACTGTTTACATAATTAATTGTTTTATAGATTCTGGCATTTTAGATAAACATTTTCTTCATTCTCTTGAAATAAAATTCGTTTTTATTGAAATGTCTTTCTTTTGTAATATCTTCATATTTTTGCATGAAAATGCTGCTTTGTCATATGTAGACTATACAGTTGAATGCCAAAACCAGACCATCAGATATTGTTGCCACAAATGTGGTATAAAGGTATCTAAAGATGCAGTGTTTGGTGATATGCCTTTTTGGATACTTGGCAAAAATTCTCTTATTGTCTCATAGCACATATAGCCCTGTACACCTGCAGTTGATTACATATAAATCTGCTCAGTCAGAGATGACCAGGGCTACACTAAACAACAACCACTTCCAGCAATGTGGAATCAACCAGATTCATATTTTTAAATAACTAACTTTTCTGGAGAGAGTTCCAAACCAATCCACAATTCCAGAACTACAAGGAGCTGATATTTTTTATTCAGTGTAACAGTAGAACTCTCTCTCTCTCTCTCCCTCCCTCCCTCTCTCTCTCACTGCCCCTCACACACACACACACACACACATAACCCACCCTTTTTCTTGAGTGATGTCAGAAACAGGTGTTCTATATTGGAACTGAGTATGAAAGGTGGGTGAAGTGCAGAAATGATATTGTATATTAAAACTTTATATAGAAAATCAACTGATTTTCTCCTATTTTTTCTGCTTTCACAACAAGTGCAATGATTTTTCCTCATAAAAACCAATCTGTATTTTTTTTAATGTCTTTGTTATGACATAAAAGCAAAATTTTATCGACTCTTGTTGTAAACATAATTTAATGGGCACTATCGAACAGAAATAAGTGAGGTTAATTATTTGTGAGCCAAGTCATTGTATCAGCTTCAGATTTAACTTCTTTTACATGATTAATATCGTTTAAAAAGGAGAGGACTTCAATAATTTGCCATTTCCTTATTAGAAATTGAAGGTTTTTTACCAATAAATTACTCTGAGAAGGATGGGTTCTGACAAGCTGATTATTCTTTGATACACCACAAAAAAAAAAAAAATTCTTCAGTGATGTCTTTTATGACCTAAGTGGTTATAGGAAATAAATAATCTTACCTGAGTTTAAACATTGTATATAAGTTAGGCAAATTGGACGAGTCATTAGAGCAATGGAATGCCTCATGGTATTTGTTCGAAGGCGGCGAGCTGGCAGAGATGTTAGCACAACGGGCGAAATGCTTAGTGGTATTTCGTCTGCTGTTACATTGTGAGTTCAAATTCCGCCGAGGTCGACTTTGCCTTTCATTCTTTTGGGGGGTCTATAAATTAAGTACCTATTTCTTTACTACCCACAAGGAGCTAAACACAGAGAGGAGAAACAAGGACAGACAAACAGATTAAGTCGATTATATCGACCCCAGTGCGTAACTGGTACTTATTTAATCGACCCTGAAAGGATGAAAGATAAAGTCAACCTCGGCGGATTTTGAACTCAGAACGTAACGACAGATGAAATACGGCTACGCATTTCGCCCAGCGTGCTAATGTTTCTGCCAGCTTGCTGCCTTAAGCTCGATAAATTAAGTACCAGTTACGCACTGGGGTCGATGTAATCGACTTAATACCTATGTCTGTCTTTGTTTGTCCCCTCTATGTTTAGCCCCTTGTGGGTAGTAAAGAAATAGGTATTCGTTCTGATACTCTGCACTCTGTGTTCAGATTCTGCCTTTTGTCTTACTTTCAAGGACTACAAAAAGAAAAAGTACAAATTCTGGGTAGTGATTGACAGAACTGTTACAGTGTCTGGTAAGATGCTGTATGGCATCTGTTCCAGTTCTTTTCATTCTGAGAGCAACACTGGTACCTAGCTGCAGCAATGATGGTACCTTGCTGTATTGACCTGAAAGCAGAGGAGAGAATTTTTCATTTTCATGATTAACATTGGTGGAAATGTGAAGAAGAATTACTGGCATGCATAAGCCACTGCTGCCAGTCTTCCTAAAAACACCTTGCCAGGGCCTCTATAGACAGGTACAATACATGCACAGCTCTGATGCATGGAGGCTCTTGATTTATTTCAGCATTGATTGAATCGAAAGTAGAGTGTTTTAAATGCTCTTCATATTTTTATTGGTGCAAACCATAAAATGCATCAATTTTTTTTTTATTTTTAAAAGTTCTTACATTATAAATCTCATTTAAATTATGGGAAAAGAGAATTTTTGATGAGATTAAATTTTATAGCATATATATTTAATGTCTTCACTTGCTTTTTTTTTTTTTAATTTACATTTTGCACATTTATTTTTCTCTCACGATATAATTTAGTGTTAATACATAAATATAAAATTATAAAATCTATGTAAATTGATTTATTGCAGGATATGATAATGATAATTATATAATGCTATTATATAAGATTATAATCTATATATTAATGCAATAGTATGTTCCTGCCTACCTTTTGTGATACACTCAGGGAAATGACTCAAAAAAGCAACAATTGGTAGTTATGGTAGTGGTGGTGGCAGTGGTGATAACAGTGATATTGCTGTTGATATTGGTGAAGAGAGTGAGAGATAGATAAAAGAGATTAGCATTCAAATAAGAAAGACAAAGGAAATGTGAGAGGATAAAAAAGTTGTAGACAAATGAGGAGAAAGTAAGAGATGATAAATAGTAAATAATGGTGGTGGCAATAGTGATGATGTTTATTTATTTATTTATGATGATTGTTTGTTGGTGGTGGTCAGGGTAGTAGTGGTGATGGCAGTGACATTGCTCAACAGCAACTACACTAAAGCACATGTGCTAAATCATACTGTATTTTTTTTTGTTTTTTCAGTTCACAAAAATAAATTGTTTACCATAAATTCCTTACAGCAATACAATCACCACTACCTCCGCCTTCATTAGCTAACACCCAACTGACATCATCACCTCAGTAAACTTTTATATTTAGTGTGTGTGCACGTGCATGCATGCACATGCTGTCATCTCCTTAATGCATTCATCCATCACCATCAGATCTATTGACTAACACCCTATCAACATCACCACAACAAACTGTTATAGTTCTTAATTTTTATATGTATGTATGTGTATTCCTTTTCCCACCCCTTTATTGTTCACTGTTACCACCTCAACCAATACTTGTTACAATATTATTTTCCATATCTCTCTCTCTCACACACACACACACACAATTTTGTCTTCACCATCACAATAGCAGCAGACTATTACAGTTCTCAGCTTTCTCGAGCAAAACCTGTAGAATTTCCATGGGTTTTGTGGTGAATAATAGATGCATTTTAATATGTTAAAAAGTTTCTCTTTTCAAAAGCACAAAGTTGTGTATTTTTACATAATACAGAAAATAAAATGATTATTTCTTTCTTAAAGATATTACTGATATAAATAATGTTGAAATTATGTGACAAAATATTGAATAATACCTTTTTTTTTCAGAGACAGGCCATGATCCTGTTACAACCAGTGCTGCCTTGACAGATCGCCAATACAATACTGATTTATATATTGTAAGTTACAATATTTTTTTATTTAATAAAAAATTTTCTTTTTAAATGTTTATCACTAAGCTTATGTATCTATGAGTAGCCTGTCTTTCTTTCTTTCTTGTAGGTGCCAAAATACAATTAGCACTCCCACAAAATATTGATTTCTTTTACTTTACTTCACAAAGTCAGTTTTCTTAAGAATTAATGTTTAATTGACTGATTTGATCATAATATATTTAAGTAATGTTACATTTTTTTTTTTTGCTTCCAGAGAAATGCAAAGTTGTTAAAACTAGCAGAAACTTTATTTTATATGACTTAGTCAGGGAAGGAATGGCAGCATCATCATTTTTCTGAAGAGTTTCTAAAACATCCTGGAGAAAAGTAGGGTGTTATCCTCAGCCAGAGGCAAATTCTCAGACATTTAAGTACCATGGAGTTTTTTTTTCTAGCTTTCTGTGATCTCAATTCAAATCTAGTTAAGGTTAAAGTTGTTCATTCTTCTGGGGTCAATAAAATAAGCACAGCATCTGAGCAGTGGATTAGGAGAATTGTTAAAAGTGCTGGGTGAGATGCTCAGCAGTATTTGTCCCATTTCTTTGCATTCTAAGTTCTTGGCTGGTCGACTTAATCTGTCACCTGGTTATTGGATGGCCCTTAGTGGATATTACTTAGCTAAAAGCATTTGGGCCAGGTTTCTGGTTTGAGGATAATTCTCTCCTTTCATTCAACTAGTCTCATGGGCCCTGAAAAACAAAGTGTCCTGAGCACTGACCCCTCCCATACTAAGTAGGAAAAAAACAAAAACAAAAACAATGTGTTTAGTTCCACTTCTTAATAATTCTTTTCAGTTAGCAGAAGACAAAATTCTGAAGGTGATCTATAGTATAGACAATCAAATTGATCCCAATTTACTATTGGTATTTTATGAATACATTATATATGGATGCTCATAGGGTTATGTGGTTAAAAAGTTTGTTTTGAAGCCAGGTAGTTTCAAACTTGATCTGTAGTGTTGCATTTTTGGTAAGCATCTAATATTAATTCCCCAAGTTCACCAGTACTTTTGTCAGTGGTATTTGGTAGATGAAAGACGAAAACTGTATGAAGGCCCATCATGTGTGTGTGTGTGTGTGTGTGTGTATGTACATGCGCGTGCATAGGTGAATGCTTGTATTTTGGCAGGGTATATCAGTAAAGGATCTAAATAATGTCAAAATAGCAGTGACATTCCCTTATCACTCTCATCACTATAACTACTGTGAACAAGTGATTGGCTTGTTATATCCTTTATTTGTTTCAGTCATTAGACTGCGGCCATGCTGGGGGTTCTGTGACACCACCTCGGAGACATTTAGTCAAACTAATTGACCCCAGTACTCATTTTTTAAAGCCTGATACTTATTTTATCAGCCTCTTTTGTTAAGTTACAGGGATGTAAACACACCAACATTGGTTGTCAAGCAGTGGTGGAGCAACAAACACTGGCACAAAGACACCCAAACACCTAAACACACACACACATACGACAGGCATCTTTCAGTTTCCGTTTACCAAATCCACTCACAAGGTTTTGGTCAGCCCCAAAGTTATACCAGAAGACGACCCTTGCTCTGCTTACGAAATATGACTAAAAGAAAAACAGAGAAATGAGAGGCAAATTTCAAGGATCTGAATACACAAATTAGAAGTTACAAACAAAATTGAGAAAAGTGTCTCAGTTTAGTATTCTGTAATTTCTTCCAAGTTCATAATTCTTCTTCGGGGTCGATAAATTAAGTACCAGTTACGCACTGGGGTCGATGTAGTTGACTTAATCCCTTTGTCTGTCCTTGTTTGTCCCCTCTTTGTTTAGCTCTTTGTGGGCAATAAAAAAAAAATTTAAAAAAATATCTTAATATCATCTTTATGACTAAATGCTTTTTAGCACTGAAACATTGAATTGTCAGTTCTAATCATCAGCTTACCGACATCCCCACCAAACAAAATAAGGTTTTCTATCTCCATAAGTTCCACATTTTCTATCTATTTCCATGTGTTGCGGATTTACTAAACAAACTGATTATATACAGTTTGAAATTTCTGAACTTTTAACCTCGTATTTCATGTCTCTGTTTGTCTGATTCATTTGATCTACTTTCCAGTCATCTTCAGTGGATCTTTTCTTACACACAGTCACATACGCGCGCACGCATGCACACGCACACACACACACACACATACACACACAG
The DNA here is from genome assembly GCF_006345805.1 of Octopus sinensis. NCBI lineage: Eukaryota > Metazoa > Mollusca > Cephalopoda > Octopoda > Octopodidae > Octopus > Octopus sinensis. The sequence goes on along the minus strand of NC_043014.1, from coordinate 45,083,006 downwards.
TCACACACAGCACACACACACACACACACACACAGAGTCACACACACACACACACACACACACAGAGTCACACACACACACACGCACACACACACACACGCACATTGGCTGTGTTCAAACATGGAATATCTTTGTTTCTGGTGCAAGGTCTCAATTTTATCCACTATATCACAATCTTGCAATGGAATGGACAATTCAAACTACTGTTGCTGTTACTCATCTCCTGAAATTGCCTACACTTCAAAAGCAGTAGCATCAATAGTAGTAGTAGTAGCAGCAGCAGCAGCAGATTGCATTATATAATTCCAAGTTGAAGTTACAACACTACACTCCTCTGACTTTTCCTCTTTTCTTCTCCCCTTTTCCATCTCTTCATCATCATCATCATCATCATCATCATCATCATCAAACTCATGATAATCACCATCACTGCTGTCATTACTATATTCACTACCTTTCTCGTTACCATCCTTACAAACATTACCTCAATAATTACCAGCACTATTACCATCACCATCTTCCTCATTATGGCCTCATAAAAATGGCTAAGAGGAAATTAGTGACTGGCTGCCATCCATCCAACTACGCTTGTCTGAAAGTTTAGACATCAGTGGAGTGAACCTGCTGAAAGTGAGAAGACTTCCCTGTCTTTGAATCCAGTTTCATCCCATTTGAAGCTTATGGACTAGCTGAAAACAGAGTAGGCTTAAAAGTAGGACGCTTTATGTACAAGGAATCTTATTTAGAAACAGTATCATTTACAAGATTTCGTGCAACTTTGCAATTAGTCTGACATTAGAAAATGAGCTGAAAAATCATTTGCAAGTTACATTTTAGGTTTCTGGTTTATAGAAGTGATTCAGTAAGTGGAGATTAAATTTGGGGAAAAGCTGAAATGCCAGGAGTGCACATCATCTCCCTACCCGTCTATGTACAGTTTTATTACACTGCTGCATGTGGCCTACCCCTTTTATTTCCTGCCACCCCTTCCTTCATGATCCACTCCTATTTTCCTTTCTTCACAAAACTGAGACTTACCATTGACCATACTACCGCTCATTTTCTGCATTCACTGCATTCACCTACATCCCCATCTCTAACAATCTATCACTCCTTTCACCCATTAACCTACCCATTCAGCTATCCTTGACTCTTTGTTCCTATTCTCACTTTTTCCACCTTCTCATACTTTCGTTACCAACCCAGCTGAAACTGGCTCTGGCTCTTTAGTATAAATGTCTTGTTTTCATAAGTTTTGAATTCAAATCTTCCACCAAATCTTAGTTAAAATTCATGTTCCTAACACTAGCTTAATGATAACAAAGTTAATTTACTAAATTCTTTGTTATATTTAAAATAATTGAAAGAAACACAGAGCATTTCAAAATTAATACAGTAATGAAAGGGTTAATGAAAGGGTATATTCTGATACCTATGAAAGGCGGCGAGCTGGCAGAAATGTTAGCAGGCCGGGCGAAATGCTTCGCAGTATTTCGCCTGCTGCTACATTCTGAGTTCAAATTCTGCCGAGGTTGACTTTGCCTTTCATCCTTCCGGGGTCGATTAAATAAGTACCAGTTACGCATTGGGGGTCAATATAATCAACTTAATCCGTTTGTCTGTCCTTGTTTGTCCTCTCTGTGTTTAGCCCCTTGTGGGTAGTAAAGAAATGGGTATATTCTGATACCTCATCTCCATCCTTTCTACCTTCCCTGCTTGAGTAGCTGTGTGTTTCCTGTACAGCAAGGCACCTATTCCTGGCCTTCTTTCTTATTTTTAGCCTCTCAAAACCTGGCACAAAACAATTTCCCTCAATACTGCACCCTGAGGGGCCTTGTCTTGCAAGTTCCTTGTTGGCCTCACTAATGTACATGCCACGGAAAAAAGCACTCAGTACACTCTTTAAAGTGGTTGGCATTAGGAAGGGCATCCAGCCATAGAAACCATGCTGAAACAGACATTGGAGCTCAGTGCAGTCCTCTGACTTGTTCGATCATGTTGAACCATTCAGCATGGAAAACAAAAGTTAAAGGATGACTATATGTAATGTTTATAAGCTAACAAAATATAATGGAAATATAGTTAAAACAAGTGTTAAGAGCTCTCTTACTTTTGTCAGTTCCTACTCTCAAAAGCTGAGTGCTTTCTTCATTCACTTTTTAAAATTATATTGATTTATTTTCATGAAAAAAACAAAAAAAAAAACAAAAACAAAGACTCCATGCTTTAAAGAAAAGAAAAATGCGGTGTTGTGACAGTAATGCTTTTTCCTAGAGATATTTTCCATAAACATGGCTCACTCGCTCTGGCATTATCATTGTTAAATGAGAAAACAAATCTGTTCATATTTTGCAATATACTATCTGATTAAAATTATTAATAATATAGCATTATTTTTATTAATAAAAACTCTGTAGCCAGGACAGTTATAAGACCATTAATAAAAAATATAAAAACAATGTCTTCTTTTTCCTACTTCATTTCCACTCCACTTCTTCCTTCTCCTTATTACATTCATCACCATCATCACTATCAATATCGGCATCGTCATTATCATTACAGCAAATTTAATTATAACCTTACATGTTCTTTATATAGCCTTTGGTTTCTTTCTCACCCCCCTCCTGCCTCCCCCTTTGTTCTTTTCTGTGTTTTACTAAAACACTAAAGATCTCTCTTTCCGCTTACTAATTGCTGGTAGGGTGTTGTGCCCCTCATAGACTGGTAAGGTTTCAGTTATAGACCAGACACCTGAATCTTATCTAATTACCACTCCATTTAACTGTCCACCCACCATTGGTCTTATTTTCATTCACTGTGAGTCAGTGTAGAATGGAAACTTAAGTATATGTGATTGTGTGTGTATGTGTTGCATATCTGTATGTGTGTATGCACGTGTCAGAGTGACACTGTGAAACTATTGCATTTTGAATATTTTTACTTCCATAAATATTGATGACCGTCTTTCCTGTTTGAATGAGTATCCATCCACATTAGATTCAAATACACACACATACACATGTTATACATACACTGAACCGCAAAAGAAACGCAAAGACCTGTGTGACTGTGAAATATGTTTTAATTTTATTATGTCCAAGATAAATTTTGATAAATCTGATAAAGTCAATTTCTTGGATACACTTTGACAACAGTCTATAGGTCATTGTCATGTGTTCTGGTAGTGGACAGATTCAGCACATCAAGATTGTAAAATGTGATACGTTCAATACCGTGTATGCCCTTCCTGGGTGTTCAAAACAGTCATACACTGTCGGTACATGGAGTGCATGAAGTGGTTCACAAAAGCCACTGGCACCTGTGTCCACACCCTGAGGAAAACTGCTTCCAGTTCCAAACGAGTTGTCGGCCTTGGGACCACCTGATTCAGCCATCTATGGATTTCATCCTACAGATGTTCAATTGGGTTCAAATCCGGGCTGAGAGCTGGCTACAACATGGTTCTGATGTTGTGCTGATGCAGGAAGTCCATGGTGACCCTGGCTGTGAAGGAAGGTGCATTGTCCTGCTAGAACATGTGGCTATAGGGACATGTAAAGAAGGCATGATGTGAGGTCTTAGGATCTGGTCAATGTAACACTGCTCTGTGATGCCATTCCCTCTGCTTGCACCAATATTTTGGAACACATGGGGCCCAATTCTTTGATTCAGGCCTACAGCACCCCAGACCATGATGCTTTGGTCACTCCACGCATCTCTCTCCATGGCACATGCATCTTTGTAGTGTTCACCCCTCCTATGCTACACCCTCACTCTGCCATCCGAGGTGGAAACGCAGTACCAGCTCTCATCAGAGTAGACTATCGACTTCCATTGTTGATGCTGCCAATGTCAGTGCTGTGTAGTCCACTGTAGTCATGCCTGATGGTGGTGGGCAGTGAGGACAGGCCCTCAAGCAGGATGACAGCAATGCAAGTTGTTGGCAGCCAGTCGACGTCATACCATGTTGTTGCTGATGGGTTGCTGTCCAGTGCCAATGGTCTCACAAGCTGTCATGCTGTCCTGTCTGAAGTGAACATGGACATATTGCAGGTGGATGAAGTGGTCCTGACTGGGCATGGTCACCTGGGGTCACCCTCTGCGGGCATGGTCTGCAGTGCTGTTGGTGTTGTATCACTGTTGCAAGTGATAGATGGTGCTGACATGGACATTGTATGCTTTAGCAACAACCAGGGCATGCTGCCTTGCTTGCAATTGGCTGATAGTTCATTCTCTCTGCACTGTTAACAATCGGGTCATACCTGATGCATCCAAATTATGAATGCTAGGAATGCAGTTCAAGTTGATTTTTATACCCATAACCTCCACAAGATGCACATGCAGTCAAATGCTTCTTTTGGCTGTCTCCACACGTATACTCAGCCAGTGGTCGGAAATAAGGTAAAGGATGACTCATCCGAGAAAATAACATTCTTCCACTGCTCTAGGAACCAATCCTGTAGGTTTTTACTCTACTCTAAACACTTTGCAACATTTGTTTTTGAAAGTAGTAGTTTTCTGATTACAGCCCTCCCATAAAATCCAGCTTTGTGCAGCTCCCGGTGAACAGTTTTTGTGGAAACTGGGTTGTCTCAGTGGTCATTAAGCTCTGCAGTAATTTTGGGAGCTGTACTTTTGTGATCCTTTCTAACAATTCACATAAGAGTCCAACAGTTCCTAACTGAAAGTTTTGGTTTTCTTCCAGAATTTTGTTTCGATGAGGAGGTTTCTCCCTCTTTCTCAAAGGCTGTCATTACTTTTGAGACAGTACTTCTTGATTCACCAAACATTTTAGCTGTTTTTGTTATGCTAGCCCCTGCCATATGAACACCAATAATTTTTGACCTCTTTGAAAGTTCAATAGATCTGTCATCTTAATGAATTTTAATTAACTTTTTCTGATGATATCTGAAAAGAAAGAGCAATTTTAGCAAAAGAAATTAAGCAACACTAATAATAAATAAAAAAACACAAAAATAAACAAGCTTTTGACGGTTTTATAGATATTTCACTATTATGATGCTATGATGCTAGGTGTTTCCATTATTTTGTCTAGCCCCTGTATATCCCCGAAATAAATTTCCAGAATTTACCATATTAAAAATGACATTGGAAAAAATTGTCTTTTTTTTTTTTGTGGTTCAGTGTACTTGTAGGTACACATGTTTATAACATGCTTGTAGGTACACAGTTTTAAAAGATAAGACAAGACATAAGTGATTATTTCCCTGTAGTTTTCACAAGCCAAAAGATAGTTATTTCAAATTGATGACGAAGGCAGTGGTGCTTTTTCCATGCCAGCATCGTTCAGATGGGACTCTTTGTGAGAGTATTTTACAGCTGGATGCCTTTCCTGATCATAATTTTTTTTCCCCATTTGCAACATGCAAAATGCAGTGTACATCATCATCATCATCATCATTGACATTGTCATCAGTGGCAGCAGTATTATTTTACAAACACTTTCTATTTAGCATGGAACCAACCAGATTTGACAGGTCAGAAAATGTCTTGCTCCAGCGATGGAAAGAATGTATTGTTGTGAAAGAGTGATAGCAGAGTGTGATAGAGGACAAGGAAGAGGTGCCAGAGTATATTCTCAAAAGAATGTGCCTGAGATGGTAAATAGAAGAAAGTGTGGTGACAGAAGACTCAGGGAGAGTGAGTGAAGGCTGCAAGTATGCAACCCCACCCCATCCCACCTCCACTCCCTTCAGGCTTCATGATTCAGAGGGGTGGAGGAAGGAACGGTAGCAAGGTATGAGTGGGGGAGGTAGTAGGGGTTCAGAATGGATGACATGGTATGGTGAATAGAAGAAATACTGGGGAGATAAGACTAGTATAGATTAGTTACAGTGAAAAGGAGAAGAGATAATAGGGAGATGTGAGGGTAGAGAATAGTCAATAGGCAGGAGAGATATGTACATGTTTTAGCACTGTTTTAGTAGGGGTAATGTATTAACAAGCTTCTGTGGGAGGTCGGGTCATCTGCAGCACCGTATATCTATTTCTTTATTACCCACAAGGGGCTAAACATAGAAGGGACAAACAGGGACAGACATAGGTATTAAGTTGATTACATCGATATCAGTGTGTAACTGGTACTTTTTATTGACCCCCCCCCCCGAAAGGATGAACGGCAAAGTCGACCTCGGCAGAAACAACTCAGTTCCTGTTATCTCTTTCATTAAATGTAGTATCTTGAGATCAAAAACCAGAATATACACTGTTTATGAATGTAAATTTATTAGTTACTTTTCTTATACTTAACATGTTTTATAATTATTTATTTTCCATACAATATTTTGAGGGGGTTTAATATATCAGGGCAATCGCGATTGAGCATCTCTATAATCAAAGCACTCCAGTTTAGGGATATCTAGTATTACATTGTCTCTTTCCCATTTTTAAGACAGTGGAGTGCAATGTGAGAGAGATTTGACTGTCATTTCCAGCTGGTTAAGCAACCTTATAAAGTCTGCCCCATTGGCTGATGTTTCTATGTATTGATTTTACATGTCATACCTATGTCATTGGTCCAAACATTCAATGTATTACATTCTTAAGTAAAGCACCACACCATTTATCAGTTAATCCAAACAGCAAATCAATGGCTGCTGAGATTACAGTCAATCATTTTTTTTATTCCTTCGTTTTGAAGTACCCTTAGTCTGTTTCAGTGACCCAGAGCCTTGGGATGCACAGAGTCTGTCACTCAGTTTTCTAGTCATTATGTTTGCAAGTTCCTCCAATCGCATCTCATACATGCAAGCCACCTTAACTATGTACATTACTCCTTTGTGAACTTCACGGTCACATATGCTGTGTATGCAAACTGCAGCAGCATATTCCAGCAGCAATGACTAATTATAGATATTTTGCAGAGAAATCCTGTCATTAAAACCTATAAAGCATGCTTAGAACATTAGTAAACTTGTAAGTTTGAAGGTCTGTTTAAGCTACACTCAAATTGGAAAATACGCTTTTCAAAGAAAAATAACATGAAAATACATTGTACACAAGATGGTTTCCTGTGTGAAATAAAGTAATTAACTAATCTATTAATAATGCATGACACAGTGTCTTGGAATAATTTGTAATGGAATATATGGTATACTTTTTGTGATAAACACAATTTTAGCTTCACTGCAAAAAGTTAACAAAATGGTTACACCACAGATTTTCATCTCTCTGTATACAGAAAATATGGGATCAATCTGGCTAGTTTCCAATCTTTCCAGACCTTTTTTAATAAAAAGAATATATGTCTTCTCTCTATGGAGAAATTACTTGTTTATAGCTGTTCACAATGTGTACAAACTCAAACTTTGCTAAACTGGCCCAATTAAACCAAATGATTGCCAAAGCATGCACTATTATGCAAATTATACTGACCTGTTTAACTATGTCTTAGTTTGTACACACTATAAATAGCTATAACTGCTCAATGGACAGGCGATGCATATTCTCTCTCTGACGAAGGCGTAAGAAGACTAGAAACTAGTCAAATCTGTCTCTAGAGAGAGAGAGAGAGAGAAAAAAACTATGTTATAACCGCTTTATCAATTTTTCATAGAAGGCTAAAATTGCTTTATCAAAAAAAGAGGTTACCTTTCATTACATTACATTTCAAAGTCATTAACCTTATTTTTGATGCAGATGGCATATCAGTATCTTTATTGATTATTTTCTGGAGGTGGTAATGAAGTTCATCAGATGCAAAAATCTCATCAATGTATAATGAGTCATCAATGTTAATTTAACATCTGCTTTCTTATGGTTATCCGCTTTGGACAAACTCCTACTGATTGAGGTTTGCAGTTCATGCCTTGTCACTCTACTGTGTGCTCTATCTATGGCTACATAATTCATGACAGCTAAATCAATCTTATTGTAATTACATACCATTAGGTTGTGCAGTTTTCGAAAGATGGTAAATATGATAAAATGGTAATCAGTGTATCTGTGAATCATTTAGATGTTCTAACTCCCATACAAATTAATTTTACACATTCAAAAGATCATACTTGACTCCTATTTCTTCGGTTTCTGAAGGTCTTTTTTAGTCAATGAGCATCATCCATTATATACTGTTATACAGAGAGTCAGACAGACAGACAGTGTCTGCCTTTCATCATCAATGGAAAGAAACCCTTTTGTTGCCGACAAGAATAACAGCTATCTAAGTACATTATTTACATTATTTATATTCGACGGATATTTGTCCTATCTGTTGAATGTAAATAATGTAAATAATGTACATAATTCCTCATCTCTTAAATATAGAACTGTAGCTATCTAAGTGTTATCTTCTTTTTGCTTTTTCAAACTGCTGTACTTTCTTTCCAACCACCTCCTTTTGTAATTAGGAATATATATATATATGTGATTATTTTATCCAGATTTAACAACTAAATCTTCTTTGGATCATCACACACTGATGTCTTAAAAAGGAAGTACATCTCTCTATATATAAATGGCAAAATGTCTGCGTGTGTGTCCTTTATACAAATCCACAATTTTTCAGTTAGAGGGCTAGCACTTTCTATGGTCATTTAAAACCATCCAAGGGTGGTCGTGCACATCTTTACAGTTTCCCAGTCACCCTGCAAAGCCATTAAAAAATCAATAGAAGTGACTTTTTGTGAATTTTCTATCCAAAACCCAATCAAAATGCCCGAAACTTGATACGCCAATTGAAAGCTTGCTAGCTGTATGTGATTGGTCAGAGATTTGGATAGTACTCACGTGTATGTGTGCACGCATGCAGCTATATATGCATGCACTAGCACTATAACCCGATGTTGCCGGGTCATAGTGCTAGTAGAGGGTAATATAGTTGTATATATATTATACGTAGAAAAGAAAGCAAAAAACAATGCAGAATAGTCGTAGTTGCAATGCTTCCAGTTATCATAGGACTGATGCTTAATCAGGACAGATTTAAAGCTAAACAATGACATTGTGTCACCTAGGAAACAAGAACTATCTACCTACTATTTCTAGCAAGCTGTTTTAGATTAGTTCTTGAATTTCCTTTCATTGAGGCACTTCTAACTTCTATATTGTTGGCCCATTTAAAATCCTGGTTCCTTGTCAATCTGTTAAGAGACTTCATTGTACTTTTTAATTCTCAAACCTTCAACTGAGTACAAAGAAAAAACCCCAAAGTTCTTATCAACTACCTACATCTTGATCCAGTTTAGTTTCTTGGTGGTGGCAGGATTTTACGCTTTCTGTTTTTATTTAATTCCCTGTTATACATGTTTTTAGGTTTTATATTTTGGATCATTCCTTTAAGTTTGGAACATATTCTGCTGCTGCTATCAGTATACAGAATTTCCTAAAGACACTCAGTCTTGAACATGTTTTAGCCTCAAAGACTATAACGAAGGAATCGTCTCAGTGCACCAATAACTCTTTTGCTCCCTTTGTTTATTGCACTATAGCCATAGACCTCCATATATATCATTATATCTCCATTTAAAATTGTTGCCATCAGTGTTTGAGTTAATTGACACAAGGGGTTCGTTAGCTTGATTTTATTTATTGTTATTTATCTTAATTCTCTCAATTTACAATATTCTCTTGCTTACTTTCCTGTCAATAATATACCTGTTACGACTTGTATCAGAGATGTTACCTGCTCAGAAGAACATGGTCTTGTTCATTGCCTGTAAGGAGTCTGACAGAAGTATCTTCCTATCTTTTATATCCAGTCCTCTCTGCTCTGAATTTCTCAACTAACTCCCTAAAACTATATTTTGTTGTACCAACATCTGTAGTGGCAGGCTTAAAACTAACAGACTGTCTTGCAACAGGCTTAAAACTAACAGACTGTCTGTTAGTTTTAAGAAGAAAGGTGTCATCATCATTGGTGGTTGTGGTCATCATTGTGAGTTTACTTGATGACAGTGGAAGAGTGCTTCCTTTGTCTCTTTTGTGAACAGTGCTAATGTGACAAATATCAATACTGTTGTTATGGTTGGTGTTACCATTTGATTTACCCATTTTATCCATTTGCATGTATAATTGGTACCCTTGCTATTATCAACCACAGTCAGCGTAGATCAAATTGTATCGAAATTTTACTGAAACTTGTCAAACAAAATCTTATATCTTTTATATACACAAATTAATTTGTGTATATAATTAATTAATTTTGAAAGGAATAAATATAGTCTACTGAATTTACCTTAATTTATTGAATGACAGTAAAGTCAATATGCCTTTAGTCTTATCCTCTGATGCTTTGTCATTTTCATTGCCCTTTCATAGTTCAATATTGAGAACTAGAGCTCAAAATTGTATGGTTTTTGTCTTTGTAATTAACAGTAATACTTCAGCACGTTTAAAAGTGCATACCCGTACAATGGTGATACTTATTTACACTATACACAAGTACAAGTGGTTGGTGTTCCTTTGGCCATGTGTGCGCGTGTGCATGAGTGTCATGAGTGTCTGTGTGTGGAAGCCGAAAATTTCTTGTGTTGTTACTTCAAGTTTTGTGTTTCCACTTATCAAACAGCTTCACAAGTGGAAATGTGAAACTTGAAGTAACAGTGAAAAAGAAAGAAAGGAAAAAGTCTTCTAATACTTTTTAAAAGTATTTGAACTCCACTTAATATATTCAGTAATTTCTTCTCTCATTTGTAAATTCAAGTATCTCTCTTTTTTTCCTTCCCATCTCTCTACCCTTCTCTGTTTTTCTTTCCCTCCTTTCAAATCTATATAAATGTATGTATGTATCTCTTCACACACATGCACACGAAGAAAACTAAAATTCTTTGAAGTTATTTATGAGTATCATATAAAAAGCACTTTAATTTCTTTTTAATGAATAAACAATTTTCTTCCTTTCAAATAGTTATCTTTTCTATCTAATTTTAGCCACAAGTGGCAAGCGATACTGCTGCAAAACTTCCTACTCCTCCTGCGGAGCCGTAAGTTCACATTGTATATTCTTTCTTCTTTTATTTAATTTAGTAATCAGATATTTTGCAGTTTTTTTTAAAAATCCCTTGTTTTGTTTAGATTTAAGTTTTGAAAGCCTGTTTTAAATCATGGATTTATATTATTGTAATATTGGTTTCAAATTTTGGGAGAAGGGGTAAGTTGATTACATTGACCTCAGAGCTCAACTGGCACTTATTTTATTGACCCCGAAAAGGATGAAGGGCAAAGTTGACCTCAATGGAATTCGAACTCAGAATGTAAAAACAGATGAAATGCTGCTAAGCATTTTGCCCAGCATGCTAATGGTTCTGCCATCTCATTGCCTTTTTATAATAATGCCATAATATCAAACATTACGAAAAAGATAAATATTTTGGCTATATTAAGTTTCTGGAGTTCAATTTTTGTCACAAACATTTTTAGAAGCAATATACAAATAAAAACTGAGCTTAAACTTGGCTGCTTCACCTGTTGATTTATCTGAAAAATGTCCTGCAGTAAGCTTAAACAGAATCTCTGGACTTTATACTTTAAGTCTGTTCACCCAAAAGGTGAGTATGGTTAATCAACACACAACAGCAATCAGGAAAACATTATCTCAAACTATTTTTTTATGATAGGCTCTACATCACACACACACACATGCATGCACACACACATGCAGGTGTGCACACCCATGCATACAGGCACATGTTTACCCTGATTTACATTCTACATATAAACCTGGAAATATCTTTTCTTAACTCTTTTGTTACTGTATTTATTTTGAGATGTTCTGTGTTTCTTTCAATTACTTTAAATATAACAAAGAATTTAGTAAAATAACTTGGTTATCATTCAGCTAGAGTTAGGAACATAAATTATGACAAAGGTTTGGGGGAAGATTTTAATTTAAAACTTATGTAAACAAGACATTCGTACACAGAGCCAGAGCTGGTTTCAGCTGGGTTGGTAACGAAAGGGTTAAATGTTTTTCATCAGAAAACTTCATTCAAGGTGGTTAGGTATTACTTAGTTAGGATGAAACCAACCTCTGCTGAGCTGTAAAACTTACTCCTCTACAGTCTACTGTTGGTCACTGACCAACAACCAAAGAATGTTTTAATCGGAAATGTAGACAATGTCTTCATACTTTGGATTCCTTACTCAGAATTAGGTCTAACTCACTGCTGTCATTAATCTATATTATTCTCATTTTTGGTTTTCTGTATCATTCACATGACATTTTGTATTATTTGCATATCATTTTTTTTTCCTGTTGCTTTAATTGAATAATTTACATTTATTTTTTTGCTTGAGTTGAAGAATTTAAACAATGAAGCATAGAACGAAAGTTCAAATCCAGTTAACATTTAGTATCATATTCTTGTTATTCTTTTTTTCTCCCTATCATCAGTATATAAATGTTTCAATACTTTTTTGCCTCATTGATGCAGGTCATAGACAATTAGTGAATTTAGGTTGAATTTAAGATTTTCCAAATAATGTATAGAAATAGGTGACAAGAATAATTAACCCTTTCGTTACCAACCCGGCTGAAACCAGCTCGGGCTCTGAGTACAAATGTCTTTTTCTCATAAGTTTTGAATTAAATTCTTCCACCAAACCTTTGTCACAATTTATGTTCCTAACACAAGCTGAATGATAACAAAGTTATTTTACTAAATTCGTTGTTATATTTAAAGTAATTGAAAGAAACCCAGAGCATCTCAAAATAAATACAGTAATGAAAGGGTTACATGAAATAGTGGTGTGATCAGAGATACATTTGCTCACCAAGCCGGATACATTTAATAACATTGAAATGATTTTTCACCAAGAAAATCTTTTAGACTAGTGAAGTTTTGCCTGGTTAGTATGATACTAACGTCTGTACCAATGAAACATAAAAAAATATTGAAATATATACCTATAGATGATGGAGAAATAGAAAGTGGAATAGAATACTTAACTTTAACTAGGTTTCCTTTCATTCTTTGCATTGAAGATGTAATAAAGATAAAGCTATAGTAAAAAGTTGATGATATATTATGCAAATGATATGCAATAATACAAATAACTATTTGAATTTATTGATATTCTGTACATAAATCTTCAAATAATCTTGTTTTTAAAGATCTATCCAAACTTATGAAAAAAAAAAAAGTCTGACAAAATTTCTTTAAAACCACTTAAGCCTTAAAATATTACGTTTCTGCAGGATGATGGTTCATTGTTATCATCATAGAGTCTCTCTATGTTGGTGGAAGTTTGTGCGAGGAAAGTTGAATGTGGGATAGATTGCTATGCATCTGTCATTATATGTTGGCATATAACGGGAACAAGAAACCAGATCCGATAGCAAGGTTAGCTAAGAAGCTTAGGAATTATGTTCTGATTCTCAAAAGTGAAGTTGTTTACTGTTGTCTTCTCCAAGCAAACTCGGCTTTACAAACTAGCGAAACAAATTAATCCTACAATGCTCCCGTTGTTTATATGTGAAATCTGCACCTACCTTGTAATTTGTTTTACATCTAAGTGACCTAAATTTGTGTGAATTCATTGTATTCACTATAGATAAAGAGCAGTACCAGTGACAAGACACAAAACTTTGACCTCTTGGCTTGAAGTCTTGTACCTTATTGACTTGGCTAGCTGTGACTCTAATCATTTATGTTATCAGGAATGAGAGACTTCCTTGGGTTTAAACTTATATATCAGAATTATCCTATTGCATTTAAGCTGGTGTAAGATGATGATTCAATCTGAATTGCTTATAAATTACTTATAAATTAACCACTAAATCATTCTCTCCTTGTTCTTAGTTGCTCTCATGCTAGGTAAGGTTGGTAGAGTAATGACTGTACTTTGTTTAGATACATCAGTCATTGATAAACTACAGACTTACAGCTCTTTAGAAGAGGAAACAAGACTTATCTAGTGAGCCATACGGTTGTATCCTCATTTGATTGGTTGAAGAAAATGTTTTACCTATTTTCCTTACACTCATTGCTCTACTGGTGGTTGCAACTGTTTAACTTCATTTCAACCTTGATTGGGCAGAACAATGCTCAAAGACATTCTAGCCATGACAATCCCATCTTTTTGAGAGGATGGGAAGCAGATATATAGAGAACTATACTATCTAATATATTCTTCCTTTTGTAAGATAGTTTGGTTAAAATGAAAGGATGTTTGTTTGCTGTTTCTAGCAGGTTGAGAAACCATGTAGAGTGCTCCTTGTTGGCTCTTTGTTCACCTAATTACTGTGATTGGTACTTATTGTTTCAATTAAATTGACTTAATTGAGAAAATACAGTTTCCTTCCATTTAAGGGAAACATATTCTAGTTGCAACATATTACATCACTGCAGATGCGACACCTCTCAAAACCAAGGAAGAACTAGAATCAACTAAACACATTCTACCATCCAGTCTGTAGAAATATTGATATTCTGTTTTCAAAATATTTTGTACTAAAAGAATACAGCATCTCACTTATACGTTAGATTCTTCAAGTCAGTGTTCTGAATAAAAATCAACCTTCTAATTGTCCCCCGGCAATGGATAATAACTCTACTATTACAAATAAAAAAAGAAAGAGAAAAATGAAAAGAAAACAACTGAATGAATGAAAGACAAATTAAGGAATGGCGGCAACAATTAGTTATATATACCATACATAGAAATAGATTTCATTTCCTCTTTAAATTGTAAATTATAATTTCCTATTTAAATGTGTCCATTTCAGTTAAAATAATACAATTTAAAATAATTTCAAAAACCGATATATTTCTAAAAAATTTTATTTAGTGTTATGTTAAAAAAAACAAAAAAAAAACACAAAAACAATAGCTAAAGTCCAGTTATCAACTTGATATTTTATTTTTGTCTAATTGTTATAGTTCCACATGCTTTGTCTATAATTACTCTTTTTTTTTTTCCCCCTATTTAATTCAACAAAATACGTAGAAAGCACTCCATATTGATTATCTTTCCCAAGATTCTAGCAATATTTCAATGGAGTGATAATTAGGAAGAGATAATGGTCTAAAGCAGCTTGGTTGTGTGTCCTCGCTTGATTATTGGGCAGATGTCAGGACAAAAATAAATAAATAAATAAGATAATTTTTAAAATACAGCAAAACATGAAAAAAAAGAAAGATACTTTGTAGCTTCAGAAATAGGATGAAATTTCATAAGGATTTGAAAAACTGAACTGTAGACATTTTAGAAATAAAAATTGATTTACCACTGGTTGTTGCTTTAAGTAACTCTACAGTCCTACCAGATGTCATTGATTTTGTGCTCGCAGAATGTTTGGTCTGGTTGGGAAGAGAAGGGAAGTTTGGTATATATATCTATATTTTTAATGGTTACATGTGAAGCAACAAGTATATATGCTAAAAATCAATGATTTATTTTAATATTTAAAGGAAGTTCAGTTTTTCTTTTGTTTCTCAATGAAGCTGATATTGAAATAACTACTAATATGCAGATACACATATATTCTTTTCTACTCTGGACACAAGGCCTGAAATTTTGGGGAAGAGGGCCAGTCGATTAGATTGACTCCAGTACACAACTGGTAGTTAATTTATCAACACTGAAAGGATGAAAGGCAAAGTCGACCTCAGCGGAATTTGAACTCAGAAAATAAAGACAGACGAAATACCACTAAGCATTTCACCTGGTGTGCTAATGTTTCTGCCAGCTCACAGCCTTCAGATACACATATATTATTATATTACTGATTTCAGTCATTTGACTGTGGCCGAACCAGAGTACCAGCTTCTAGTTTTATAGTTGAATACATCAACCCAAGTATTTGTTTTATCAATCCAGGAAAAAGAAAAGGCAAAGTGAATCTGAGTGGGATTTGAACTCACTGGAAAGGGACATAACCTAATACCATGAGGTATTTTGTCCAATACTCTACTGATTCTGTTGTCCACTTACCATATATATACTCTTTTACTTGTTTCAGTCATTTGACTGCGGCCATGCTGGAACACCGCCTTTAGTCGAACAAATCGACCCCGGGACTTATTCTTTGTAAGCCCAGTACTTATTCTATCGGTCTCTTTTGCCGAACCGCTAAGTGACAGGGACGTAAACACACTAGCATCGGTTGTCAAGCAATGCTAGGGGGACAAACACAGAAAGACAAACACACACACACACACATATATATATATATACATATATACGACAGGCTTCTTTCAGTTTCCGTCTACCAAATCCACTCACAAGGCATTGGTCGGCCCGGGGCTATAGCAGAAGACACTTGCCCAAGGTGCCACGCAGTGGGACTGAACCTAGACCATGTGGTTGGTTAGCAAGCTACTTACCACACAGCCACTCAGACACACATACACACACACACACACACACACACACACACACACACACATATATATACATATACATACATACATACATACATATACGTACATACATAGATGGCTGTATTGTAAGAAGTTTACTTCCCAACCACCCGGTCTCTGGTTCAGTCCCACTACATAGCACCTTCATCAAGTGTTTTCTACTATAGCCCTGGGCCAGCCAAAGCCTTGTGAATGGATTTGGTAGATGAAAGCTGAAAGAAGTGCATTGTGTGTGTGTGTGTCACTGTCGCCTTACCTTGATGTTATTAAATTGGTTTTAAATGAATGTCATCATACAGGTGGTGCCTTTTGTTTCCAGTCTTCCATGGAAACAATGCCTGATCATGGGAATATTACCTTACTTATATACAGGTGAGGGTTGGTGACAGGAAGAGTACCTGATTGTAGAAAATCCACCTCAACAAATTTTGTCTGACTCATGCAGGCTTGAAAAGTGGGCATTAAAATGATGATATATATCTTTTATCATTTATCTTTCATTAGTTTCAGTCAGTGGACTGTGGCTATGATGGGGCACCACCTTGAAGGATGTGGTCAAGCAGATCAACCCTAGTACTTACTTTTTTTTAAACCTGGTACTTATTCTATCAGTCTCTTTTTTGCTAAACCACTAAGTTACAGTTACATAAACAAACCAAACCAACACTTTGTCAAGTGGTGTAAGAACAAAGACACACATACACACACACAGATATATTCATACACAATCGACTTTTTTCAGTTCCCATTTGCCAAATCCAGGACTGTAGTAGAAGACACTTGCCCAAGGTGCTATGCAGTGGAACTGAACCTGGAATCATGTGAACAGGAAGTGTGCTTTTTACCACACAGTCACTTTGCGCCTATGCATATACAAACGCGTGTGCATACCTATTTCTTTACTACCCAGAAGGGGGCTAAACACAGAGGGGGCAAACAAGGATAGACAAAGGGATTAAGTCGATTACATCTATCCCAGTGCATAACTGGTGCTTAATTTATCGACCTCGAAAGGATGAAAGGCAAAGTCAACCTCGGCGGAATTTGAACTCAAAACGTAACGGCAGACAAACTACGGTTAAGCATTTCGCCCGGCGTGCTAACGTTTCTGCCAGCTTGCTTGTGTGCATACGCATGTGTCTTTAGTTTAATGGTTAAGGTGTTACGCACACAATTATATGGTTGTGGTATGTCATGTACTTAGGCTAGGCATCAGTTCATGTTGCTTTGGCCTACTCAATTGAAAATGGATACCAACTGAGAGCTGGTGCAGCCCTCTTTCCCTCCAGCTATCACATCCTCAATATTCTGCTGGACCAAGGGGCTGGGAGGGCTCAGAAGATCATCATCATCATCATCATCGTTTAACGTCCGTTCTCCATGCTAGCATGGGTTGGACGGTTCGATCGGGGATCTGGGAAGCCAGGAGGCCGCACCAGGGTCCAGTCTGATCTGGCAGTGTTTCTACAGCTGGATGCCCTTCCTAACACCAACCACTCTGGGAGGGTAGTGGGGGCTTTTTACGTGCCACCGGCACAGGTTCCAGGCGAGGCTGGCAACGGCCACAATCGGTTTGGTGCTTTTTACATGCCACCAGCACAGAAGTCAGTCAGGGCGGCGCTGGCATTGGCCACGTTCGGATGGTGCTTTTTACATGCCACCGGCACGGAAGCCAGTCTAGGTGGTGCTAGCATCGGCCTGATGTTTATGTTTACTTGTGACTACATAGGTATAAACATTTAAAGTGCGATACAAGTTACTAGGTCTTAACCTGCTTTCAAGTGACAGTTAAGCTTTTATATATATATACTAGCAGCATAGCCCGGCTTTGCCCGGGTATGTAAGAGCCCCTAGTAGGCAATGACTAATCCCAATCTAGTCCTTTCCCTCTAGGGAACGAAGGCACATGTGTAGGTTGCAATGTCTTCTCTTCACTCCCAAATAACTATCAAACAGCTATCGATAATTCAACCCAACCAATTCCTACCAGGAAGAAATTACATTCGAGACTTTACCCCCAACTTCTGCTAATAGCTGCTGCAGCCGCAAGTTATTCGAATACTTTTTTTGTTTAAACTTTCTTTATAACTACCACCCCAAACGTTTTACCTTAAATTTTTGACGTACCCTAAGGGTCCTCGGACGCTACTTGCAAACTCTTGGTTTATTATAAACCGCTTTTGTCGAGTGCACCAAAAAACCTTTTCCATCCGTTTGTTCAGTTTGGTCACTTTTGACTTTTTCGTTGTTGTCACTCACATTGCTGCCCGCTTTTTTTCCGTTTTTGTACATTTTTATACATTTTGGGATACTTACCCCACGTGTTCCGAGAGTTAAAAAGGTCGAGTCACGCCCCCTAGACAGTCTGTAGAAAATGTGTTGCATATAAAAAGCTTAGATTCTCGACCCCATGTCGAATTTATTGATTTTTTTCAGAACTGGGGGAACTTTTCAAAATTTTCGCTGCGTTAGTTTTGAATTATGACATTGGGCTATGTGTGTGTCAAGTTTCATCAGGATCGGTTGAAAGCCGTGGTCAGGGTGAGGGTACAACCTGACAGACACACAGACACACAGACAGACAAACTGCCGTTTATATAGAGAGAGCTATTAGTATATATCATTGGTGTGTATTTTCATTGTTTAGCTGTCTGAATGGCATGATAAATTCAGTATTGTTTAGATCTTGCAGCAAAATGCAGGTGTTGTCACTGAGCAATATATTCTATTTAATATTCTAATTAGATATGTTAGCACCAATTTAGTTACTGTTTTTCATGCAGATGGTGTCTGAATCATTCATTTACCTCAATGTTTTTAGTTTTACATTTACTTATTAACTTTCTCATCACTAATTCAGCAAGTATTGTGAAGTCTCTGGTTTACTGAGAATGTCTGGTATGATTGAAACAAGGCTGCAATAGTCTCTCATACTTACCAATATAATAAAAACATTAGTAATTAAGGAAAAGCTCTCTTTTATATATAATTATATAATTATTTATAATTCTGCAAAAACATGTCTGGCCATGGAGAAATATTACCTTATTTGGGGACAGGTTAGGGTTGTGGCAGCAGGAAGAGCATTCAGCTGTTGAATATCTGCCTCAGTAATCTTCATCTGACCCAAGAAAACATAGAAAAATGGATATTAAAAATGACGGCAGTGCTTTTTAACCCTTTTGATACCAACCCGCCTGAAACTGTCTCTGGTTCTGTACAACAAATGTCTTGTTTACAAAAGATCTGAATTAAAATCTTCCACCAAACCTTAGTTATAATTTATGTTCCTAACACTCGCTTAATGATAACTAAGTTATTTAAAAAAAAATTTTGTTATAGTTAGAATTAATTAGGTAAAACACAGAGCGTCTCAACAGGAGTATAGTAACAAAAAGGTTAATGATCTTTACACTAAATATGATAACACTAACTTAACTATTGTAGTTCTTTAAATTATTTTAGGAATTGCTTTGGTGTATTTTACTGTAAAATTACATAGATAGCCAAATCATTAGGATTTTGAGCCACTGAGCAGTAAATGCTTCATATGCAATCACTATGGGTTCTCTATGTTCATGGTCCAGTCCACCTAGTTGTAAATAGTTGGTACTATGTGCTGGTTCATCTTGGCTGTAAGTAGCAAGAAAATATTTTGTTGGCATTCAGTGTGGTACATAAAACACTCTACAGAAGCTGTTAATATGTTCCTGCTCCAAGGTGCATCAATTCAGAACAAGTCAAGTATTTGTTTTTCTTTTCAATGTCTGAGTAAAATAAATATTCCTTTGGTTTTTCTGTTATTCAGAGATACTTCGAAATTAATTTATCATTTCAAATAACTGTAAATACCAAATTTTTTGGTCATTTATTTTAAGTAAAACAGAATGACCTATGTGATAAGATACCAGGTTCCTGAGTTGAAGTGTTAATCAAGACACATAACCTTCCCTTCCATAATCTTATGGCTAAATTAAAACATTATTTAAATTCTAAATGAATGTTATTTGTTTCAGAATATTGTTATTGTCAATAGATGCTTAAAAACTGCTTCTTATCAATTTAGTAAAGTTAAACAATTTTCATCCATTGTAATGTCTATTGTTTCGAAAGTTGATTGATGTTATAAATTAGGAAAACATGTTCAATATCATTTAGACTTTCAATAATTTCATTCTAAGTGTCTTTAATCCTTCTTTGTTCAGTTAAAGTGACTTCGTGATTGTAAAAGTGGACAGATGAAAACAAAAAGGAAATGGATAGAAACCACCAAAACTGAACTTGGTTGGTAGGATGGATAATTGTGTAGAAACTCCATTTAGTCACGAACTAGTAAAATATCATTTAAAATGAAATCTAAATCCTATTTCATAACATGGCACCTCTTTTGATGAGCTATAATTATTGGTATTGTCTCTTAAAAAATTGCCTGTTTGTAATGTGTTTTTAAATAGCCAGCTATGTAAGGTATCATTATCTGTTCAACGCAATCTGCCTGATGATTGTGTTAAAAGTACAAGAATAAATAAGTGGTTGAATATTCCACAGGCACTTGTATCTTTAACACAGTCTTCATGCCGTTTTCTGCTAAATGATTTCATTGCTGTAATTTATAATAATAATTGCTTGAATTCTAGAGAACTTGGCAGCCTGTGCCTGTAAAACTCAATTCCGTAAAATACAAAGATAAGGCCACTTTCTGAAATATTAGATATTTATTTTCCTTATAATGTAAGTAGATACCTCACTATTTGCTTTTGACTTCAGTGGTTTATTAGCTAGAAGTTCTAAGTTGAAGCTATCACACTGGTGTCCCACCCAAAAGAAAGAGATATCTTAGTTGATTTATTCCATAGCAACACATGGCATTTTCCTATAAGAGTTATAAACTTTGGTTTCTACACATTGTTATATTTTATGGTAATAGCAAAGAATAAAATGATTCAAAAAATAAAAGAAAGGAAAAAAAAAAATTTGTTCTTACATTTTTGAACATTTGAAACCAAATTTCTCTGCTGTCTTTGTAAATATAAGATTTTGATTGATTTATTTGAGTTACCTGAATCTCTTGGCAAGCAAAAGCAAGCATTGGATTACATTAATGGATGGGGAAATGTTTCTGGCTTATAAAATGACCATTCTTTTTAAAGTCTGCTATATCACTTGAATCTGTTTACATCATTTGGTTTCAACAATTTCTTTTAGGCATCTGTTTTGACCAAATTTAGTTCCTCCCCATAGATTACAACAATTTCAAAGTAGCGAACCTCCACAAGGTCCTTGGCCCTGCTAGAAGTAGCAGCCAAATTATCTCTTTATATTGTCTTCAATAATGAACGACATCTTGGATAATATTCATATTCACTTACATTCTGAGTTCAAATCCTGTTGGAGCTTATTTTGCCTTTCATCTCTCTAAGGTTATTAGAATAAGTGCCTATAATTTCTATCTAATCAATAAATTAGACATTCCTAAAAAGACAGGGTGATCATTCCTGGAATGTCTTTGATCATAGGGTTGCCCAATTGAGGTTGATCTGGGACTAAACAATGACAACAACCCCAAATATATTTCCTGTCAATAAATAAGTATTACCTTAGCAATTATTCAGTTGCATACTTAACCCCATTTCTGTTGTTGATGGGGATTGTTTGTTAAACCATGGAGAGAAGTTATCAAAATAATAAATACATTGTGAGTCACTAATTAACATTTACTTAGAGATTCCTTCATTGAAGATGTATCTATATTTTGTAGATTCCTTTATGTAAGTTGTATCTATGTTGACATGGTGATCATAGACTCATTCACTCAGGGCTATGATATATATGATTTTATGACTCAAATCTATAGAAAGACTTTGCATCAGTACTGCATGCTAATGAGAAAATATTTCTTAATTATACAGCTTACTCACTCCACTGAGCAGTGGATTTTACCTGTCCATCATACCTGTTTAGAACAGAGTGAAACTAGTGTTTGTAGAGCTGTACTGCTATAGAAGATGTCCACAAGTTGTGGACAGTGAAGTGGCCTCTAAATAGATACAGGGTTTAACTGAAATAATGCAATTTGAAGCCTAATAAGTAGTTACCAAGCAACAGTAGCAGCATTCAACAGAGGGCAATGACCCAAGTGATAACACTTGGATCTATTAAAAAGTTGTACATACCCTATGACAGGTCACCATCAAATAAACCAGGTTCTTCCAGTTGCCTTGTCTCTGCTGTTTCACTAGATCATGAGTACAAGAGTTGAGATGATCTCTCTCTCTCTCTCTCTCTCTCTCTCTCTCTCTCTCTCTCTCTCTTCTCTTCTCTCTCTCTTCTCTCTCTCTCTTTCTCTCTCTCTCTCTCTTTTCTCTCTCTCTCTCTCTTTCTCTCTCTCTCTCTCCCCTTGTGACAGCATGAGCATCTAAAAACAAAAGCGAAAGTATGTTGCATATACTGTAAAATCTTTTCTACTACCAACTTTTGCTGAGATACCAGCACAGAAACCAGGATGCTGAGATACCAGCACAGATCAACAGGATGTAACTTCACAGTCTATAGACACTGTATTGTACAAGTGATGGAATATCAACCAACCAACAGTGTTCAACTTCTTGTCATCTCAAACAGCTGAAAATCTATTTTCTGTAGATTAAAAAGAAATGAAAATGTAATACATCTTTGAACCTTTACAATATACTTATAATTGTTTCCTTGGTAAAAAAGAACTTTATTTTTTTGTAATTTGGATATAAAAAAAATTCCTTTAACTTATTGAAACTAGTGTGGAAATGACATAGGGAACTTAGTTGTGTATATATAGTTGCAGTTTTCTTTTTTGGTCATAAATTGTTCAGCTCATTAGATTTATTATTAAGAAAGCAAATGCCTGTTTCAGAAGGTTTAAAAGCAAATGAAATTATCCCTCCTCCTCAGGCCAACATGAAATATCTCAGAAATGTAAGTTTGAATAATTGTAGGTTAGTGGCTAATGGGAAAATATAGGCATGAAGGGTTGGGCAAAGTGTTTAATACCAAATTTAGCTGGGCATTGAATTACAAGAGAAAAGAGAATAAAGAATTCAATGGTTTTTAAGCAAAAATACAATAGTGTATGTAAGTTAAAAGAATAAAAAATTATTGTATGACTCAGTCTTGGCAAAAGCAAGCCTTGATAACAAATTGTCACAAATGGTTGTACCGAGCATTTGTGTCTTGTATGATATTTGGAATACAATGATGTGTTTTTTTTTTCGTTTGTTGGATATGTTCAGCCAATATATTATATTGGTGCTGTTAAATGAATTAAGTTGTCAAGTCTTGATTATATAATGTTTTGAAATTCTCTGTTTATGGTGCAAGCCATTGGCAAGTGTTTGCATAGAACCTTTGCATAGAAAATGAGTGGGCAATGATGTCATCAATGTCAGAGTTACATATTGTCATCACCATCATACAAGTGTTGTTGTTCATTTATGAGCTTCTCTGTAAAAACATGTCTGGCTATGGAAAACATTCTCAGACCTGAAACTGAAGACTTTGGTTGAAATATTGCAACACAACAGACTCTGTTAAAAGCACCCAAAATCCCAAGCGGTGGTGTTAAATTGGATAACAGATTTATCTGTATGACTCAAATTACACTTTGTCTTATTGTCTTATAAAAAATATTTATATTTTTTATAGTATGTAAATTAATTGTGAAGTTATATTTAAGAAAGTAATAGAAAGTGATGAATTCAAACCCTACAAACCAACATTGTAGTTCATTTCATACATAGGGGCAGGCAAGGTTGTGTGGTTAAGAAGCTCACTTTGCAACCACATGGAATCAAGTTCAGTCCCGATGTGGAACACCTTTACTATAGCCCCAGGCCAACCAATGCCTTGTGAATAGATTTGGTAAACAGAAACAGTGTAAAAGCCCACCTTATGTATGTGTATATGTGTTTGTATATATGTGTGTGTGTGTGTGTTTATGTTTGTCCCCACCAACACTTGACAACTAGTGTTGGTTTGTTTTGTCCTTGTAACTTAGCAGTTTGGCAACAGAAACCGATAGAATAAGTACCAAGGTTTAAAAAATAAGTGTCAGGGGTAATTTGTTTGACTATCCTCCAAGTTAGTGTCCCAGTATGGCACAGTGCAATGACTGAAACAACTAAAAAGATCTATGGCCAGCAGTGGGAGGGCATTTGGCATCAACAATTAATTTGCAAATATCTAAAAATTTAGAACTAGTCAAACTACTAACAGGAAGAAGAAAATGTATAAAAAGAAAGAATAAATATTAAAGAGTTAAGAGCGAAAGTTTGTTAACACATTAGGAATTACTTGATACAATGTGACTTTTAGTAAGAATATTTTTCTCCTGTTATTTTCAATGACAATTCTTTGCCGGTTAGTCACCATTAGCATTTTAACTTTATCCTGACCAAATTCAGCTTATTAAATGACTTAAATATCTTTATTGTAGCTTTATCTTTTTCTTACTACAAAGTGCAACATTGATAACCTTAGCACAATAATGCCATCAACAACAATAGCTGTTTTGTTTTGTGAATATGGTAAGAATGGCTTTGTAGTTTTGCCTACACCCAACTGTTATCAAAGGAATATCATCTTAGCTCTGCCTGGGAACCAGCCTACTCAGAATCTAAAAATGTCCAGTCTCTCTCTTTACCTCTCTCCTTTTCTCTTTAACTTTCTCTTCTACCTCTCTCTCTCCCCGCCCTTTCGCACAAACACATACATGCACACACATTGAGTCAAATAAAAGCTAACATTTTTCTTTAGTGTAGGGTTAAAGTGAAATAAGTAAATGCCATAAAATACATGGACTTCTCCTCGTCTGTAATGATTATCTTGCTGATATAAAGGTTTCTGCACTTTAGAAACATTGGCTGGTTGTCGGCTAGTGACCTTTTCAAAACATTTATCAGTAAAAGACACAGGAATGTCTGATGTTGTTGTTTTTTAGTGGAAAGGAAGAAAAAAAGATTCTTGTATTAATGGTTTGTTTTTCTTTTCACATTCATTAATGAGAGCTATTTTAGACCAGAGACTTAAATAGGAAATTAAATTTTTACATAGTCTAACACAATGTCTTCTATCAGAACCAACACAAATACGGTGATCTGCAGCAACCTTTCCGGCATTCTTAAGTTTCTCTAATTGGCAAATTATTCTTCCATGTTTATTTTACATTTGACGAGTTGTTTATCACAAGGCAGAATAAAAGCTTTCAATTCACTTTCACTGACTGGAATTTTCCCATTTTTATGGCAATTTAGAAATGCAATAATTCATAATCTATAGTAGCCAAAGCATTTCCCGTGTGCCTCTCCATACTGTAGCTTATTTTCACTACACCCAGAATGTATGAAAAGAAAGAAGAAAAATTCTTCTGTTATCAAGTTAAACTAGAATTACTATTGTTAAAAAAAACATATAGGTGCAGGAGTGGCTGTGTGGTAAGTAGCTTGCTTACCAACCACATGGTTCCGGGTTCAGTCCCACTGCGTGGCATCTTGGGCAAGTGTCTTTTGCTATAGCCTCGGGCCGACCAAAGCCTTGTGAGTGGATTTGGTAGATGGAAACTGAAAGAAGCCCATCGTATATATGTATATATATATATATGTGTGTGTGTATGTTTGTGTGTCTGTGTTTGTCCCCCTAGCATTGCTTGACAACCGATGCTGGTGTGTTTACGTCACCATCACTTAGCAGTTCGGCAAAAGTGACCAATAGAATAAATACTAGGCTTACAAAGAATAAGTCTTGGGGTCGATTTGCTCGACTAAAGGCAGTGCTCCAGCATGGCCACAGTCAAATGACTGAAACAAGTAAAAGAGAGTAAAGAGAGAGCATTTTAATATATATGGTTGAATACAATGCTACTACAGAATATTTTCTGTGACAGTTCTTTTTTGCATTCTTTTAACGTCTTTTTCTTTTAATGTTAATCTTACATGAAAAGATTTATTTTTCTATAAACTGAGATATAATTTAATATTCAGTTTGTATTCTCTTGAGAGATTAATTATTCTTTGTTTTATTGGCCAAAGCAGTTTTCCATTCAATTATAGAAAGATTCTAAAGAAAGAGACATTTTATAATATTCATGTGTTTTATCTCTTCAAACTTAAAAACTAAATCTTTTCAAGTGAAATAAAGTACTAAGGTGAAGTTGTTTGAGCAGAAATATAAGAAGAACATTGAGATAATATTTGTTTGGATACCATAACAGTATAGAACCTTAGTACAACATATCTTATATATCCTATAGTATAAAGTCAAAAAATATCTTCTAAGTTATACAAATGTTGGACATATTGCTTCTTAGTAATTCAACCAGTTCAGAAGTACAATTCTCAAACAAAATTGAATTTACTAAAAGTATATTACAATTGTCTTGATGGTGAATCACCCAGAAATATGCTTAAGTTCAGTTTTTAAATAGCATTTTCCTAATGCTTAGCTCAGTTACAAAGAGTTAAATAGATAGATAATTCTCTCTTTGGAAGGTGCTATTCAAAGAAAACTTAATGCTTATCCATGAATGCTAGATAAATTGAGACACAGGATTAAGAGACCAGCTTATAAATTACAGAAAAACATATAAAGAGGATTTCAAAACAAAACCAATCTGCATGTAATTCTATGCTTTATCTGTTGCAGCCATTTCACTCTGTTGAAGAGTCAACAGCACTGCAAATCATTTGAGCATATTATAGGTGCAGGAGTGGCTGTGTGGTAAGTAGCTTGCTTACCAACCACATGGTTCCGGGTTCAGTCCCACTGCGTGGCATCTTGGGCAAGTGTCTTCTGCTATAGCCTCGGGCCGACCAAAGCCTTGTGAGTGGATTTGGTAGACGGAAACTGAAAGAAGCCCGTCGTATATATGTATATATATATATGTGTGTGTGTGTATGTTTGTGTGTCTGTGTTTGTCCCCCTAGCATTGCTTGACAACCGATGCTGGTGTGTTTATGTCCCCGTTACTTAGCGGTTCGGCAAAAGAGACCAATAGAATAAGTACTGGGCTTACAAAGAATAAGTCCTGGGGTCGATTTGATCGACTAAAGGCAGTGCTCCAGCATGTCCGCAGTCAAATGACTGAAACAAGTAAAAGAGTAAAAGAGAGAGAGTCAGGTTCCAGTCACCCCTGTTTTTTAGTGTAACCAGCAATGTTAGATTTGAGTTGAGTGTGATGTAAGATAACCAGTATTGAATGAATACTTAGTATTTGTCCATACTACTATGATTTGAAAGGGTTTTGTAATTCCAGGAGATTTTTATAACTTTTTAAAGCAGTTATGCTCACTTAACTGTGATGCAATACTATGAAACTTGTTTTCAAAATGTTAGTGAGATTTTGGCATTTTGCATGAAAAACTGGGTAGAAATAAGTTAAAAGTGGACATAAAAAGGTTTAGACAATCTGTACAAATGCATGGAAGATTGGAGATATGGTAACACAGAAGATTTGTCTTATCTACGTTAGATATCAAAATTTAACTGTTTTTAGTAGTTGTATTATTAGTAGTTGTGAAGGCATGTGATTTAGTTGTTGGGGTATTTGGCTTGCAATCATAGGGTCGTGAGTTCGATTTCTGGTGGTGTATTGTGTACTTGAGCAAAGACAACTTATTGTATATAGGAGCACTCCGTTGGTTATGACGATGAGGGTCCCAGCTGGATTTCAACTCTGTGGTCAAGAATTATTTCACTTTTCAGGAAGGCCTCAGCCAATGTTTTTAAGGCATTGCTTCATTTTTATTTATTTATTTATTTATTTTGTAGCTCTTTTGTAGAATTCAAATCTTGCAAATCTTGAAGGCAGATAGACTTTACTGATTTAGGAGATAGCTCTTCACTACTATGCAGTACTACACTTCACACATGAATATCATACCAATCTGCACTTCAGTCTGAGAGATAGAGAGAGCCTTTTGTTATGTATGTGTGTGTATTTGTATAGACAGAGAAAAGAACATAATTACACATGTGTGCACATGCATAAGAATGCAGTCCTGCACAGTTTCTGTGCAGAGGGGAAATTAATTTAAGGTATGCATGCTTCAAACTTGTATCATGGAAAAAAAAAACCGAAGTGGTCTAGGGGGTGGGTTAGTGCCAAAAGGAATAACAAGCAAGATGGAAAAGTAAACAATAAACTGCAAAATAAATAAATAAATAAATAAATAATCCAAAGAGATTGCCAAGATACTGTCACGATGTCTGCCTCAGTAGAATGTAATCCATGGATAGTGACATCAAAACTATGCAACTCGTAGCAAGTCAGCGCTCACTATGCACACTTACCTGCTACGAACTGTATAGTTACAAGAATAAAAGTAAAAACCGTTTTTAACTGAAGACTGAAATTAATAAAATTGTCTGTCATCATATTTGGCTCTCTGCGTAAACTATTTCATCAGTGTGGAGCACCTTTATCGTAGAGTGTACTGACAGCGTGTAAACCAATCCAGTTTTATCTGAAACTTAGCATAACTTTTAAAAATAAACTAAGGAAACCTACTCTTCCTATCATTTTCATTTAGAAAGCTAATCATTTAATCTCTCCAAAGACATTCTGTTTTAGCAGCAGCTGCAATACATACCTATTTCCTCTACGATTATGTGTTGTGCTTTTTCTTCTAGCTCAGCATCTATATTTCAACCAACGCATCTTTGTTTTATCATACACAACATTCATGCATATATTTATTTTACCCTAACACATCTTATATATCATGGAACATAAAACTTTCCCCAAAGAACATTCATAGTTCATCTAGAACAAAAAAAAACAAAAAAAAAACAGTTGTTATTCTATATTTTATCTACATAGTAGGTGAGAAATTCAAAATCTTGTTGAAATTGATTTTGACTGTTGCTGTACATTATACTCTTTTACTCTTTTACTTGTTTCAGTCATTTGACTGCGGCCATGCTAGAGCACCGCCTTTAGTCGAGCAACTCGACCCCGGGACTTATTCTTTTTGTAAGCCCAGTACTTATTCTATCGGTCTCTTTTTGCCGAACCGCTAAGTGACGGGGACGTAAACACACCAGCATCAGTTGTCAAGCAATGCTAGGGGAACAAACACAGACACACAAACACATACACATACATATATATAGATACATATATACGACAGGCTTCTTTCAGTTTCCGTCTACCAAATCCACTCACAAGGCATTGGTCGGCCCGGGGCTATAGCAGAAGACACTTGCCCAAGATGCCACGCAGTGGGACTGAACCCGGAACCATGTGGTTGGTTAGCAAGCTACTTACCACACAGCCACTCCTGCGCCTTATATATATTATATATATTTATATTATAGGCATAGGCATGGCTGTGTGGTAAGAAGCTTGCTTCTCAACCTCATGGTTCCAGGTTCAGTCCCACTGCGTGGCACCTTGCACAAGTATCTTCTACTATAGCCTCGGGCCGACCAAAGCCTTGTGAGTGGATTTGATAGATAGAAACTGGAAGAAGCCCGTCATACATACATACATATATATATATATTTGTGTGTTTGAGTTTGTCTACCTGCCATCGCTTGACAACCAATGCTGGTGTGTTTATGCCCCTGTAACTTAGCTGCTCAGCAAAAGAGACTGATAACATAAGTACTAGGCTTACAAAGAAATCCCGGGGTTGATTTCTTTGACTAACACCCGCTAAGGTGGTGCTCCAGCATGGCTGCAATCAAATGACTGAAACAAATAAAAGAAATAAAAAATAAAAAATAAAAGAATATTATATATTGTTGGCAAACAAACAGAAGCATGTGGTCAGGAGGGCCTTTCGGTCTTGTCAAGGATATGCCAAACTCTTCAATGCTGGGGCCCAAAGTGAATGCTTCCATTACATTCCATGAAGTAAATGTTGTTAGGAAGTGCATCCAATGGTAGAAACCAGGTAGCAAGTGAAATGGACAAATGAAATATAGTCCTCTGACCCATTTATGAGGGCAGTAAACACTGAATAAGATGGCAAAAACAGTGGCTGCAATATCATTGCTGCCTCTGTTTTTGCCACCCCCTCCACTGCCGTTGTCGCTGTAGTGGTGTTGGTGTTGGTGGTGATTATTATCATTATCATTATTGAGAAAGCGGTGTGCTGGGAGAATCATTAATTAGTATGCTGGGCAAAATGCTTAGCAGTATTATTTTGTCTGTCTTCCTGTTCTGAGTTCAAATTCCACCAAGGTCGACTTTGCCTTTCATCCTTTCAGGGTCAATAAATTAAGTACCAGTGAAACCCTGGGATCAATGTAATCAGCTTATCCCCTCCCCCAAAATGGTTGCCCTTGTGGAAAAATTTGAAACCATTATTATCATTATTATTATTATTATTATTATTATTATTATTATATTATTATTATTATTATTATTATTATTATTGTTGTTGTTGTTGTTGTTGTTATTAAAGTGGTGAGCTTGCAGGATTGGTCAAAATGCTTAGTAGCATCTCTTTGGCTGTTTGCATTCTGAGTTCAAATCCCTTCAAGGTAAACTTTGCCTTTCATCCTTTTGGGCTCAATAAATTAAAGGACCAATTCGAAGGGGCCAGCCTTCTCATATTCTGTGTGAGGCTGAATCTCCCTGAGAACTATGTTAATGTTATGCATGTCTGTGGGGTACTCAGCCATTTGTGAGTTAATTTTATCCTTGTGTGGTAATGAAAAGTGAAATTGACAGCCAATATTTGCTGTGTCTTTGTATCATCATCATCATCATCATCATCATCGTTTAGCGTCCGTTTTCCATGCTAGCATGGGTTGGACGGTTCTACTGGGGTCTGTGAAGCCAGAAGGCTTCATCAGGCCCAGTCAAATCTGGCAGTGTTTCTACGGCTGGATGCCCTTCCTAACGCCAATAAACTTTTCTTTGGATTTATGTATCTCCTGTCTCTCTCACTTTCTTTCTCTTTCACTTCTTTTGTGTCCCTCTTCTCTCCTGCTTTTGATTTAACAATATGTATATGTATCCATGTATCTATTTCTCTTGCGATATGATAAACATTTTAAAGCACAAAACGAACGCCGTCACCACTCACTGTCTCTTTCACTCTATCTCTTTCTTTCTCACTTGATCACTTTCTCTCTCACCCTCTCTTTATCTCTTACTTCCTCTCTGTTCTCCTCTCTCTCACTTTGCCACTTCTTTGAAGTGTGACGCACACAACAGGTACGTAAAAAAACAAAAAGTTAGCATATTAATATTATTGATTGATGAAATATGCACACACACACACATGCACATACATACTAGCAATAGCACTCTACCCTGTTCGTGATATATATGATGGTGAAGGAGCAATACATAGGTGTGGAGAATGTATGGGATGAAGAGAGTCTTCTCAACATGGATTCAACAGAGAGATTAGCCAGTGTAACAGACAGCAGTATGCATAGATAAAGGTAGGGCAAGCTTGTGGACTATCAGGAACTACTGCTGAGCAGCTTAAAATATATGGCAGCATAGGATACAGCCTAGTTACTTGTATAATCAATCAAGTTGTATGGAAATGTGTCAAACCCCATGACTAGTGTAGCTGCTTTATGGTCAGCTGTTACCAGTATAAAGGTGATGCCTTACAGCAGTGCTTTTCAAACTTTTTGCTGAAGCAAAACCCCAAGGAAACATTCCACTGGCTCGAGGAACCCCTGTGCAATAATTTAATTGTCTTATGCACAGGAGAATTAAAAATTACTATCGATTTTAGCATTTTTGTAACTTCTTGCAGAACCCCTGGACTGTACTGGCGGAACCCTGGTTGAAAACCACTGCCTTACAGAAAGGTAATTACAGGGTTATGAAATTGCTGGATCAGGTCATGAAATTTACAGAAAGAGTTGTAATTGAATTAAGAAGGTAATTAGCTTCTAGTAAGGCAATTGCAGGCAATGTGTTTAACTTAAATTAAGCTGATATTCTTAGCATTCATCAACTTGGAGAAAGCCTTTGACAGAGTCCCACACTCTGTGACTTAATGGTTGTTGAGGAAGCTAGTGGTAGACAAATGGTTTATGAGAGCCATACCAGCCATGTATGGAATTTTTGCCAGTAAGATGAAATTTAGTGAGTAAAGGCTTGGTACTTATGTGGGTGTTTTCACTGAAGTTTATACAACACACAAAAGATTTTAGGATACTAAATAAAGACTGAACTTAGAATTGGTTCTATTTTAACAGAGTTCCTGCAACTGAAAGTGAACAACTGGAAGAATTATTCCCTCATGAAGAGGCTCTTGAAGATGCTGCCACAAAAATACAAGCCAATTATAAAGGTTACAAGGCACGGAAAGAGATAAAAGAATTAAAGGTAGGTTTCTCATTCTCTTATTGTTTCCAATATTTATAAAATCATTTAAATGTTTCAGCATTGAATTATTTGCAATCACATTATAATTTTTAAAAAATATTATTTGTAAGTTGTTTGAAGTTCCACTTTATTTCAGAGGAATGTTTGAAATTGAATTCTTCATACACGGGGCTGATAGACTCATGTAAAATGTTACATTTGAAGATTAAATAATGCTGAAAAATCTCTGGAAGATTTTTTAGTATCAGTGCTTAGTATCTGAGTTTATATAGAACTATGTGAAAATCCTATTGACAGTCTAGAGCAGTGTTTCTCAACATTATTATCCTTGCGTAACTCTTAAAATAAATGAAATGTCTGAAGGAACCCCTGCACAAAAAAAAAATATATATCATATCTTTCTCATATTTTTCATCGTAGTTCACGTGGTAAATATCACATACATACATACATACATTTCATGGTTGTTATATTTTCTTGATAACATAATAGGTTAGATAGGATGATGTCTATATTACAATATTGCAATAACTGATAATATGTTGTGCATGTATAGTAATATTATGATCATGAAATTAGCATTAACTTATCTCACTCTTTCTCGCGGAACCTTAGGGGTCCGTGGAACCCTGGTTGAGAAACACTGGTCTAGAGCATTGCTACAATTTGTAGTTTTGTAACATTTTAGTGTGGCAAAAAAGACACTTTCACTGGAATGGATTGTTTCAATTATAGTTGGTTGTAGTAGGGTACATATTTACTTACAAAAAGGAAAAGGTATCCTTACAGAAATTCATCCATATTAATGATATTAACATTTGAAGTCACAGACTTATTAATACATTGTAAATTATGGCATTTTGCATGAAAAACTGGGTAGAAATAAGTTAAAAGTGGATATAAAAGGGTTTAGACAATCTTGACAAATGCATGGAAGATTGGAGATATGGTAACACAGAAGATTTGTCTTATCTACATTAGATATCAAAATTTAACTGTTTTTAGTAGTTGTATTATTAGTAGTTGTGAAGGCATGTGGTTTAGTGGTTAGGGTATTTGGCTTGCAATCATGGGGTCACGAGTTTGATTTCTGGTGGCGTGTTGTGTACTTGAGCAAAGACACCTTATTTCATGGTGCTCCAGTCTGCTCAGCTGGGAAAAATAGCTAGTATCTGTATTTCCAAGGTCCAGCCTTCTCACACTGTGTCATGCTGAATCTCCCTGAGAAGTATGTAAAGGGGTATGCGTGTCTGTAGAGTGCTCAGCCACTTGCACATTAATCTCATGAGCAAGCTGTTCCGTTGATCATGTCAGCTGGGACCCTCATCGTCATAACTAACGGAGTGCTCCTATCATTATTAGTAGCTACGACTGATCAAAGATAATTATGGAAGGAGTTCAGGGAGGGGTTCCTCCTTCAGCAGTAATGAAGCCCTAGATGTAGATTATTAGAAGCAGTAGTATATAGATTGATGAGCCTGCTGCAAACCACTCACCAGTTTTGTAGATGGTGACAGGGTCGCAGTTAGGCAGTAGATCTACAGTTATAATGGATCTCCTTAGTTTTTCATTAACTGAACTGCTTGCTCATTGAACTACCATGTAATAGCCTGAACATTCCACAGATATGTGTACTGTTAACCTAATTCTCAGATTGTACCAATGTGCCATGGAAAGGCAACCACACAGTTTCTGTCCCTCCAATTTCACTTATACCCATGGATCAACTTGAGAATATGATAAAAACCACTTGGCTAAAAAGCCACTGAGTGGGATTGAACCCTAAGACCACATGATTGCAAAGCAAGTTTTTTAAACATTTGGATTTGCTGCATCTATTACAATTTAGGCAATAGGCATATAAGAAAAGCAGTAGCAAGAAGCTCTATCACAAATCTAGGTGAAGCAGAAGACATTTATATCTTAACCAAAAGCAAAACTAAATTAACAGAGTTCTTCTCCATGAAGATGAGAGATATAAAGTATTCCATATGAATAGAGATGTCATTGGGAAGATGTAGCTGAAAAGGCACTGATATATTTCTATCTGTAAAAGTGAAAATTGAAAAGGCAATAAAATGTCGAGTAAGGGGGATTGTGAGAGATGAGTTCAAGTCAAAACAGCAATGAGGCTAATGAGCCAGTATGAGAGGATCTTCTACATGTGTTCCCACCCTGCCAGTGATAGAAACTAAAACTCTTTCAGATCATATCCTACTTTCTTAAAACAGAACACATGTGCTAATGTAGTCTCTGGAGTACATTATACCTGAAAAGAAAAGGTGTGATAGTCATGGCTGGGATGCCTTTAAGCATAGGTCTGTTGAATCAAGGATGAGTTAAGATGAAAAATCAGCTACAACAATGGGGGCCAAATACTAAGATTAGCTTTAATATAGGGAGATAGTGTAGTAAGGGAAATGAAAAGTAAGGAAAGCAGCAAACTCAGCTGTTTATAGCTGCAAAATTGTTGAAAACATCAGGCTATGTACATGTTTATTAATTGAGTAGTGCAGGAAGATGCTATCCCTACAGACTGGTGTGGCAGTATTTCTGTTAATTACTTCAAGGGCAGCAGATGCACCAGAGACTAGCAATTTCAGAGACATTAACTCTTAACCAATGGATCAAGTCTTCATAACAGCTGAGAAAATTTTTTACAAAGTCAGTTGAAGATTGGGTTAGCTTGGATGAGATGCAATTACAATTTATGCCAGAGGTAACTGAAAATGACATTCTTTATTTGGCTCAGAATAAGCTACTCTTTATTTTTCGATTGCAAGAAAGCCTTGATAGATGCTAAATAAGCTACTTGTAAAAAGATGGCTAATGGAATTTATGCAAACCATGTACAAGTATACTGCTGGCAAAGTTGGGTTTGAGGGCAACTTTGGTCAGGAATTTAGCATAAAATAGATGTCCACTACATCCCCGTTATGAGTTTCTTTATATGGGAGTCCTTGAGGCTATTATGAAAGAGTTTGGAACTGGTTATGTTTCAAAGCATTTATATGTTGATAACCTGATTCTTACAACTGAATCTGTCAAAATGTTGCAGGAAATTTTCTGAACTTAAAAGCATAGCTTGGCATGCTGACAGAAGACTAAGACTTGAGATGTGATAGACGCACAAGAATATGTAGTAGTAGTAGCAGTAGCAGCAGCACCCATAAAAATAATATTTTCATTACATATTGCCTTTGAATGGAGTGCTACAAAGATTTGGCTTATTATGCACACTTCTTCAACCTATAACATGCATAATCTTTTCACAGCCACTCTCTTTCTTCACCGTAAACCGCATTACATGCTGGCAACATTTGCAATAACATCTCGCTACATGCTGTCTCTAACCATAACTCTTAATTTATAAATTAGAATCTTAACCTCACAATAACTTATTAATAATAGCATCGAAGGAAATCAATCACCGCCATACTCACTGGCAATACTTAATGAGCATTATCTTATTCAATACATCACATTCAACAAGACCAACACCTGAAAAGATATAATCTTAATTGAAGCATCTCTAATAAATGTTGGTACTAATTACCTTTGGCAACTAATTAATACAAAGCCAAAGATATGGCTAGCATTCACAGTTGGATTATCTGCCACTCTACATCTGCTTATCACTGGAAATATTGTCACACATTCTCTTTCCTACTGCTTTGTCACAAAAGCTTTATTCATTTACTTCATTTTATCTAACAGGTACTACAGTATCAAAGAAAATCTTTGATCTCTTTTCCAAGTAAACTGCTTTCTGGAAGTGTTCCTTCTATCAAGATATTGATTTGCATATTATTATTCTCTCTCTCTCTTTTTTTTTTTTTTTTTTCCTTTTTGCTAATGGTTGGATACAGATACAGCACAGTTGGCAGACAACATGATGCTTCATTGTATCTTCAGATTGATTTCATTTTATCTTGAGTTGACTTAGATATTCAAAGCTAAAACAAGGATTTGGAAAAATAAATGTAATAAGCAGTCACTGAGTTAACATTGCCTTATCCTCTATTCTCTCAGAAAGAAAGTAGAAGAGATTGTGGCTGAGATTTAAATCACTTGTTCAAATCCATTCCTTGTGCTTTGGTGGTGGTGGTGGTGGTGGTGGTGGCAGTGGCGGTGGTGGTGCAGCGGTGGCAGCAGCAGTAGCAGTAGTAGTAGTAGTAGTATGAATCCTTGTTGAAATCTTTTAACCTCTATCACAAATATGAGTGTTTGAACGTTACATAATTCTCCTTCTCTTCACTTAAGACATCAAAGCCTTATGTGTGTAAGTAAGAAATTACGATATTATCCTTGAAGAGAATCACATTCTTCATGGTATTCTCAGAAAATATTTGGATCAGAGGGGGAAAAAAAAAATGATTGTTAGGAAAAATAGAGATGCACAAAAGTAGAGCTCCAGCATAGCCTTGGCTATAATGATTTTTTTACAAATAAAAGAACATATTCAACCAGGTCTCCATTGAATTAGTATATGAGTGGCTGAGTATTCCACAGATGTGTGTGCCCTTAACCCTTTCATTACCAACCCGGCTGAAACTGGTTCTAGCTTTGAGTACAAATGTTTTGTTTTCATAAGTTTTGAATTAAAATCTTCCACCAAACCTTAGTCACAATTTATGTTCCTAACACTAGCTGAATGATAACTAAGTTATTTTACTAAATTCTTTGTTATATTTAAAGTAAGTGAAAGAAACACAGAACATCTCAAAATAAATACAGTAACGAAAGGGTTAATGTAATACTCAAGGAGACCTTGTGTAACAAGGCTTAGTCTTTCAATTACTGATACATTTCATTCAAAAGACTCCCAATCAGTTTCTGTGTTCCTAATTTCACTTACAAGGCTTAGGTTGACCTGAAGTGATGGTAGATGGCACTGGACAAAGATGCCATGCATTGTGATTGAACCCAAAACTTTGTTTTTGCTTGGCAAACTTCTTAACCGTGTGTGTGTGTGTGTGTGTAACCACCTAATCACTGCAATTTGTTTGTTCCTTCTCAAGCCATGCCTGGCTCATAAGGGCCGGTTTCCTGATTTCCTTGGCATATAGGTTCCCCACCTGGACGGGACGCTGGTCCGTCGCAGGTGAGCTGCTAGATGCAGGAGGAAAGAGTGAGAGAAAGTTGTGGCGAAAGAGTCAGCAGAAGTTTGCCATTACCTTCTGCCGGAGTTGCATGGAGCTTAGGTGTTTCGCTCATAAACACACACATTGCCCGGTCTGAGATTCGAACCCGCGATCCCTCGACCGCGAATCCGCTGCTCTAACCACTAGGCCATGTGCCTCCACTAATCACTGCAATACTAAGTTAAAGAAACCAGCCAGCCAGCCGCCTGATCATCTGTCAATCTGTTGGACACACAAACCAGATTGCATCCTCTTCAGAAAACACGATAGGCAATTGGTTGTGAATGTGAAGTCCTTCCCTGATGTAGGATGTGCAACCTAACCTAGGTTGGTTGGTTTTGATTTCAGACTTGGAACTAGAAGGATTCAGAGATACAAACCAGTCTGAAAAGGGAAGACATGAAAGCTTAAAGAGCCTTTGAATACCCAGAAATTTAAAACCATTCTATTGGAAGCATTTGACAAAGAGAATGAAGAGAGACATGTTGCACAGAAGACAAATGGGAGGTCTTGCGAGACAATCTACAAGGGGCTACAGATCAAGCTTGTGGCCGGTATAGTAAAGTTCCAGCTAGACCAAGGGTGATGTGATGATGGAACAGCTTGGGTTGACTAGAGCTATAGTAAAAGACACTTACCCAAGATAACACACAATAGGATTGAACCTGCAGACTTCTTAACCTATTTCTTTATTACCCACAAGGGGCTAAACACAGAGGGGACAAACAAGGACAGACATAGGTATTAAGTCGATTAGATCGACCCCAGTGCGTAACTGGTACTTAATTTATCGACCCCGAAAGGATGAAAGGCAAAGTCGACCTCGGTGGAATTTGAACTCACAACGTAACGCAGACGAAATACCGCTAAGCATTTCACCCGACGTGCTAACGATTCTGCCAACTCGCCGCCTTCTTAACCACTTGGCCATTCCTATGACTGTATGCACACGTCAACATGTAATACTGTTAAAGTCTTCTTGAACATGAATAAATGAATGATTTTTCTCTCATGGCTTAGTCAAAGAAGAAAGGCTGTTGTCCATGATCCTACCCAGGGCCTAAGAAACATGCAAGGAATAGAAAACTTGGTCCAGAAACTTGCAGTTGAGTGGACATCAGTGTATGGAAATCCATGAACTCATGGGGTATTAACCTGGGCGAGAACAGAAACTGTCTCTCAGCAGGCTCCCATATAGCTTCCATCTGCCAAATTTCACAATTTCACTCACAAACTTTGGTCAACACAGGGCTGTCGATAGAAGACACTTGCTCAAATTTCCCTGCAGTGGGGTTGAACCTAAAACTATGTACTAGTGAAGAAAATTTTGTAACCACGCAGCCATGCTTCATAATTTAGTAAAAGTGGTAGAGGAAAAAAACAAAAGTAAACACAAGTAAATAAATACATACACAAGGCATATTTATTAAAGGAAGTTGACAGAAAATCTTTTAAATAGTGTTGGAGGATATTCAAATTCTTTCTCTAGGTTTGCATTTTGAATAGGTTTGTGTTGGGTTTTTTTTATCTAATATCATTATATTTACTTGATGCATACAGCTTTAAATTTGAAAGATGCTGAAGCAGAAATAATAAGTAAGATAAAATTAGCTCTGATCACTCTAATTGGATCAGCAGAAGTTTCTCTTCCAGCTTCTTTTACCAAACAGGATGTTTTCACTCAGAAAACCTAGTTGGTTAGCTGCTGTTATAGAGAAGTCTTGGGTTTGATAATGTGTTGGTGTGTGTGTGTGTGTGTGTGTGATTGCGTGTGTGTGTGTAGAGAGAGTCAGACAGGTACATAGCTACATATGTGTATATAAATACATACACACATGTATGTGTGTGTGTGTATGTATATGTTTTCTCATCTTTCAGCTTTTACTTGTTTCAGTCGTTGGACTGTGGCCATGCATGTTAAGGCACTGCATTGACGGGTCAAACAAATAAACCCCAGTATTTTCTTTTTAAGTCTGGTACTTAATTTATCATCCCTGTTTTGCTGAACCACTAAGTTGCAGGTATGTAAACAAACCAGTACCAGTTGTGAAGTGGTGGTTGGCAAAGACACACTCACTCCCTCTCTCACACACATACGCACACACGCACGTACGAGTGTGTGTGTGTATATATATATAGACATGATAGGCTTCCACACAATTTCTGTCTACCAAATTCAATCACAAAGCCTTGTCATCCCAGGGTTATAATAGAAGACATTTAGATATTTGCCCAAGACTGAGTCTGAAGCCACATGGTTGCAAACCAAGCTCCCTAACCACACAGCCATTCCTGGTGTACAATTCTGTGTGAATACTGATATCACATGATTTTGCTTTTGTGAAATGGTGATGTCTGCATTCCTTGTTAACATTGTGATTAGTTGCTTCCTGGACCTGTGGAATAAAAGTTCCCTTACTTGAACAATGAATATATGTTGGTGACAGGAAGAGCATCTTGGCTCTAAAATCCTGCCTCAAATATGTCTTTGTCCAACCCATGCGAATATGGAAAAAGATATTAACTGAGTGAAGGAACAAGCATATGCATATTTATATATAATGTGTATTTGTGCACATGCACATACAAGAAATATAACTATTTCATATTTAATCTATCTTGGTTAAATTGCTCGTAGCTTAGGTTTATTTTAGCCAATAATTTCAGTGTTAAATTTCCATTGCCAGTTAATTGTTTCCTCATGAGAACATTTCACAAATTATTTGAAGTCTACCTTGTGTTTTAATGTGTTCACATTGTGTGTGTGTGTATGTGTGTGCGTGTGTGCATGCGTGTGTGTGTGCATGCGTGCAGAAACACATCTTGGCTTGTAACTACTGAAATCCTAGAAACTACACATTGGGAGGACGCTGTCTCGCAAAAAGTACTCTATAGAACCACCCTCATACCATCCAGTGGTAACACAAAATACTATATGGACATGACAGCCAATAATTTTAAAGGAAGATAAACAAAACATGCACCCTTTTATGTTTAGAACAGGGGAAAATCCACCTCCCTGTCCCGTTTCATCTGGAGACACTGGAAACATCAAAATGATTTCCCCAACATCAAATGGAAGATCCTTGACAGGGCCCCTCCTTACTCACATGGGGCTCATAATTGACAAGTCTGCCTCTTTGAGAGACAACACATACTCCACTGGCCTCCAGTATTCATCAATAAAAAGAATTAGCTATCTTTTTGCTGCTACCAGAGGTACATTTGTTAATGAACTTCAAGCGTCTTGTTGCTGATAACCTTGACATACCGCCTTAGGTCTAGGTGATCGACCTATAAGGGCAGAGTATATTGTCCCTGCTGCTGGTATAGACTACAGTCTCCTCATATTGATTACATGACCTCAATTGTAGCAGAATGCTACCCCACATACACAAACGCATAATGACTACTGTCACTAATGAGTTCAAACTCCACAGGGGGATGACATCGACTGGCACCAACATCTTCCATACTTCACCACATGCAATTCTCAATACATGGAATTGATGTCGCCAAATACACCACACTGCAGCCTGCTACCAAAGTGACACCAACATCCTTCCACAGCTTATGGACCTAAAATCAAAGAAAATAACTGATGTCACTTTGATAACATTTCCGAGTCCTAAACACTCAGAAGCCATTTTGAATTTCTTTTACACTTTTTACTGTATTTCCAAGCATCTGATGAGGTGGGCATGTCATATGTCCTCACAAAACTTTAATGGGAAGCTGAATCAGATTGTTGTTAAATGTATGAACACCAACCAAATTTGAGTGCTACTTTGTTTTATTTGTTCAGTGTGTGTGTGTGTGTGTGTGTGTGTGTGTGCATGTGTGTGTGTGAGTGTGTGTGTGTGTGTGCGTGTGTGCGTGCGTGTGTGTGTGTGTGTGTGTGTGTATGTGTGTGTCTATCTGCCTGCCTGCCTGTCTACACACACACACACACATACACACAAGAAAATGTTCCTTACATGAAATGTGTTTTTAGGTTAAAATATAAAAAAAACTTCATATTCATTTAGTGTGTTTTAGGGTGAACAAGCTTGACATCGCTTATCTCTGAACATTCTGTTGACTACGGCGTGAAATTGTAGGTATTAGAAAAGTGAAAAGTGTTTAACAAAGAATAGAATTAGTATTAGGAACCCAGCTCAGCACACACACTGACTATCATGTAACAGTACTTGTGTTTTGTGACGTGTGTGCCAAATTGTGTACTTAAAACAGCACATTCATACCTTTCCAGTGCTGCAGTATGTACCCTTCATAAACCTGAATATAAATATTCAGTCATGCATTCATACACTCTCACATAGAAGCAAATATAAATTGACATGTTTAGAAAGTGAACATTTACCCATGATTTAAGGTGCCTCAAACTGCCAACATTCCTCACAGCAAGTCCTAGCTGTACTTTGTTTCTTGTACTTTTGCTATAGTTTCCAATGTTCTTCTTAGCTTTGTCTTCTTTACATATATATATATACATATCTACTTATATACATATGTTGGTATGTAGCAAGTAAGCTTTTCTGTATGTTTATGACAGGCTTTTTGCAGTTTCCATCTCCCAAATTTCTCACAAGGCATTGCTCATCCAAAATTATGTACAAGAAGACACCCAAGATGTTATACAGGGAAATTGAAAGTGAAAGCACATTTAGGAAGTAAACTGCTTTATCACACAGCCATACTTGGCATTTGAACAACAAAATTATTTACTTCAGAAATAATGCTTTTAGAGTGAAACATACAGATGTTTATCAAAATAAGTTGCGCAGGAGTGGCTGTGTGGTAAGTAGCTTGCTAACCAACCACATGGTTCCGGGTTCAGTCCCACTGTGTGGCATCTTGGGCAAGTGTCTTCTGCTATAGCCCCGAGCCGACCAATGCCTTGTGAGTGGATTTGGTAGACGGAAACCGAAAGAAGCTTGTCGTATATATGTATATATATATATATATAAGTGTGTGTGTATATGTTTGTGTGTCTGTGTTTGTCCCCCTAGCATTGCTTGACAACCGATGCTGGTGTGTTTACGTCCCCGTCACTTAGCGGTTCGGCAAAAGAGACCGATAGAATAAGTACTGGGCTTACAAAGAATAAGTCCCGGGTTCGATTTGCTCGACTAAAGGCGGTGCTCCAGCATGGCCGCAGTCAAATGACTGAAACAAGTAAAAGAGTAAAAAAAGAGAGAGTGTTGGAAATTATTATATAGAATGTATCACTGTTTTGTTTCAAGGACATTTTGCTTCAGCACAATTTGTAAAATTGCATGCACCATGAGATTTTCTTTCAGTTCTTGTTGTCCTAAATAAAATCCAGCTATTGAAACTCCAATTAGTATACCATATCTAAACGTCATCTAAAACAATAAAGTGCAATATTGATTTAGCATGGGCCTCAAGAAAAATTCTTAGCTCATTCTTATTTATTGCTTATCTTGTTTTTTATTACTTTTATCAGTTATCCAGAAGTAACCTGCCAAATATTCTTGTCTTTTCAAAGAAAGACTA
Organism: Octopus sinensis; assembly: GCF_006345805.1. Taxonomy (NCBI): domain Eukaryota; kingdom Metazoa; phylum Mollusca; class Cephalopoda; order Octopoda; family Octopodidae; genus Octopus; species Octopus sinensis. The sequence goes on along the minus strand of NC_043014.1, from coordinate 45,039,687 downwards.
AGTAAATGTTGTTTTGCAATTAGGTGGACCATAACCTGTAGGATACAAATACATAAGATATAGCTTGTAAATGTCAAATAGATCAACAATTGCTGTTTGTGTTGACTGAATAGACAACCTGTGAGTTGATTAATATAACCTGTAGCTTTTTCTTAGATGAGTATCACATTCTAAACTGATGTTAACTTGACATGTAGCTTTTAGATATTGGTCAGATTTTGGTTGTTGCATAGTGAAATGGTTAAGAAGCCAGCTTCTCAATCATGAGGTCTTAGGTTTGATCCCACCACTCGGTATCTAGGGCAAGCTTCTTTCTTTACAATTGTCTCAAGTCAACCCAAGTCTTGTGAGTGAAATTGGATAGACAGAAACTGTACAGAAGCCTCTCAAATGGATTGTACTTGTGATTCAAAAGTACAGCCTCATCACACACTGTCTCATGGTAAGTTACCTGTGGAGTATTCAGCCATATACATACTAATTCTAGATAGTTAATTCAGTTGACTGAACAGCTGGCTCCTTATTGCTGAAACTGACAAAGATCCATGTTCTCATTTTTTACTATTGGTCATATCTAAATTTATAAATTATAACTATGAGAAAGAAATAACTCCTTGGTGTTGACTTGATTGACAAAGCATTGAAGGGTTGTCTTGGGCATAACCTGAATCTGTCAACTTGACGAATGGAGCTTATAGATGTTGATGAGATAGACACAACTGACTGTAAATATAAATAAATTTATTACAGGCATAATGACTCTCCTGAGATACGACTAAATAAATTTAGATAATAGAAAAGCAGGAGTAGCCAGAAGCAGGTGCATTACTGCAATAGTTTTTATACAGTAGCCAAAAATTCAGAAACGTTAACATAGCCTACTCATTCACTAGACAGGCTTTAGTTCTTTTCAGCAACATAACCCACCTGCTATTCCAGTTGTTATCATCATCATCGTCATCATCATCATTGTTATCATCATCATCATTGTTGTTGTCGTCATCATCATTATTTTCTTAGAGAGGTATGAATTCCACGGGTTTTAGAAAAAAGGAAATTGGAAGGGTGAATAAGTTCGTGTCTTAGGCAGGAAAGCAAAGATCAAGACAGTTTGATAGAGAAAATGAAATTGCAGACCTGCTCAACCCATCGAATATAACTGCCAGTAGGCTGAGCTTGTAGTGACTATGGCAATAATGATGATTGCTTACTTTATGTATAAACAGTGTTCTTTATTAGCTATGACTCTGACCAATTCTCCTCTTCCTTTTACTCTTGTTTTTTTTTCTGGTTTAGAATGCTAAAACCACCATATTTATTTCTGCACACAATTGTCACCATAGTAAAACAGTGGAAAACTACCTTCTGTTCTTTATCGACAAGAATACCTGTCTACATAAAAGGCAATTACAGAATCTACCCTGAAGGGATGTTGGCCATCAATGTCTATCACTCGACTCAACACACAAGCAAAATTACTGGAAGTTTCTATGGCCCTATTTTTATAGCGAATGGTTAAATTGTTGTAGCTGTCATTTATTCCATTGTAAATGCTTTTCATATTTGTCGTTGCTGCTGTTACTGGCGCTGTTATTTTTGTAATTGTTATTAGTGTAGTGTTCAACATCATCATTATATTAATGCTGCTGTTGTTGATGATTATTATTACATTGTAAAGAAGAGGACAAAAATGGTAGTAATAGTAGTAGTGGTGGTGGTGGTGGTGGTGGTGGTAGTAGTGATGTCAAATTTGTGAATACGTCTATACATACATATCATTGCATTAATGGGCTCAACATTTCTACGGAGACTATATACTTCAGAAGTAATGTTTATAATTGTTACTCTGTGATGAGCTTAGTAGAGGCGAGTCACTTGTTGGTGGCGTCTCTGACCTAGTTCTTGATTCCTGATTTAAACAGTTTCCCTTCATTTACAAATTTCTTGAGAAAGGTATAAATGTCATATACTCATTTTCCCTTTCCTGTCTAGATCTGAAGTCTTGCATATGCATAAGGACTCATCTCTCTCTATATAAACAGCAAAATGTCTGTGTGCGTGTCCTTTGTACAAATCCACAATTTTTCAGTTAGAGGGCTCGCACTTTCTATGGTCGTTCAAAACCATCGAAGGGTGGTCGTGCACATCTTTACATTTCCCCAGCCACCCTGCAAAGCCATTAAAAAGTCAATAGAAGTGACTTTTTTGTGAATTTTCTATCCAAAACCCAATCAAAATACCTGAAACTTGATACGCCAATTGAATGTCAGCTAGCTGTATGTGATTGGTCAGAGATTTGGACAGTACTCGCGTGTATGTGTGCATGCACGCAGCTGTATATGCATGCACTAGCACTATGACCTGGCATTGTCAGGTCATCGTGTTAGTTATTATAATATTATCACAGTATCATCACAGGCGCAGGAGTGGCTGTGTGGTAAGTAGCTTGTTTACCAACCCCATGGTTCCGGGTTCAATCCCACTGTGTGGCACCATGGGCAAGTGTCTTCTACTATAGCCTCGGGCCGACCAAAGCCTTGTGAGTAGATTTGGTAGACGGAAACTGAAAGAAGCCTGTCGTATATATGTATATATATGTATGTGTGTTTGTGTGTCTGTGTTTGTCCCCCTAGCATTGCTTGACAACCGATGCTGGTGTGTTTACGTCCCTGTCACTTAGCGGTTCGGCAAAAGAGACCGATAGAATAAGTACTGGGCTTACAAAGAATAAGTACTGGGCTTACAAAGAATAAGTACTGGGCTTACAAAGAATAAGTCCCGGGGTCGACTTGCTCGACTAAAGGCGGTGCCCCAGCATGGCCACAGTCAAATGACTGAAACAAGTAAAAGAGTAAAAGAGTAAAGAGAGTATAGTCTATATCATCATCATCATTTTAGTATCTCTGCAACTGTGGCTTCAATAGTACATCATATTTCCACTCATCTCTCTCTTTTATTGTCTCATCTGTAAGACCCAACAGCTACTGATCTGACTTCCCAACTTCATTTGGTTGTAACAAAAATGATCATGGCATGGTTTTTGTAAGGCAATTCTCCCATTCACTGCTTTTCTCTGTATAATTATTTCTTTGCAGCAACTGTGTTATTATTAATTTTTTTTTTGTCCTCTATTGCTTCCCTTCCCAAAGATGGTACTATACTCAGTGACATTAGTGCTGATTGAAAACTTAATTATACATTGAAATGTCTATAATCTGTCTGTCTGGCTGCCGGCTGTATTTTCCTTCTTCCTTCCTTCCTTTATATTTACACCTACTTACTAGTGTTAGATATATATTATATGTAGGCGTAGGAGTGGCTGTGTGGTAAGTAGCTTGCTTACGAACCACATGGTTCCAGGTTCAATCCCACTGCGTGGCACCTTGGGCAAGTGTCTTCTACTATAGCCTCAGGCCGACCAAAGCCTTGTGAGTGGATTTGGTAGACAGAAACTGAAAGAAGCCTGTCGTATATATGTATATATATGTGTGTGTATGTGTATATGTTTGTGTGTCTGTGTTTGTCCCCCCAACATCGCTTGACAACCGATGCTGGTGTGTTTACGTCCCTGTAACTTAGCGGTTCGGCAAAAGAGTCCGATAGAAAAAGTACTAGCCTTACAAAGAATAAGTCCTGGGGTCGATTTGCTCAACTAAAAGGTGGTGCTCCAGCATGGCCGCAGTCAAATGACTGAAACAAGTAAAAGAGTATATGATATGTTTGTTTGTGGATTACATGTATGTAAGTAAGATGTGGTAGTAGTCATTAGAGCATCAGATAAAATGCCTTGTGGTAATTTAGTTCAAGTTTGTACACTCTGAATTCAAATCCCATTAGTGTCAACTTTTGTTTTCATTCTCCTTTTTGGATTAATAAGTATCATTCAAGGGTGACAGGTTGGCAGAATTAGAATGTTGGACAAGAAGCCTTTTGGTATCTGTTATGGTTCTTTGTATGCTGACAGTAATGCTTGTGATGACGCTGGTATCAAGCAATTCGACTTTGGCATTTCCTTCCAACAACATTGGTGGTGTGCAAAAGGAGACGTGTGTGCATGGACAACTGATGGTCCTCCATTAACCCTTTCGTTACCAACCCGGCTGAAACTGCCTGTGGCTCTGTAGTACAAATGTCTTGTTTTTAAAAGTTCTGAATTAAAATCTTTCAACAAACCTTAGTCACAATTTATGTTCCTAACACCAGCTTAATGATAACGAAGTTATTTTACTAAATTCTTTGTTATATATAAAGTAATTGAAAGAAACACAGAACATCTCAACAGAAATACGGTAACAAAAGGGTTAAAAAAGAACAAAAACCCTTGCCTACGCTTAGCTAAGAGCAGAGTGTGACACAGGATGTGACAAGGCTGACACCTTGAATTACAGGTACTACTCTTTTTTACCAGCTGAGTGGATTGAAAATATGCGGAATAAAGTTTCTTGCTCAAGGACACAATGCACTGTCAGGAATTGAACTCATGACCTCATGTTCATGAGGCAAATACCCTAACCACTAAGCCACATGCCTTCACACACACACACATACACACACACACACACACAAAAATCAAGTGCAGATACATGGTCTTATAAAAAATATCAAGGTTTCAGAAGTTCTTTTTATTTTCTATTTGTGTTTGTATCTAGGCATATTACATATTTTTATATTTATATTTTGCTTGGTTTATTTAAAAAAAAAAAAATTATTTATTTATTTCATACTATAAACTTTTACCGCCTTATGTAATGTGTCTGTATTCATCATCATCATCATCATCATCATCATCATCATCACCACCACCACCACCACCCCACACCACCACCACCACCCCACACCACCACCACCACCACCACCACCACCACACCACCACCACCACCAGCACCACCACCACCACCACCACCACCACCACACCACCACCACCACCACCACCACCACCACCACCACCACACCACCACCACCACCACCAACACCACCACCACCACACCACCACCACCACCACCACCACCCACCACCACCACCTTCTTTAGATGTCCATTTTCCATGCTAGAATGTGTTGGTCAGTTTGACAGAATCCTATGGGGTAGAGGACATGCTCCAATGTCTGCTTTGGTATGGTTTCTATAGCTGGATGTCCCTCCTAATGCCAACCACTTTACAGGGTTTTTCTTCTTTTGTGGTACAAGCAGTAGTGAGGTTGGTAAGTAGCTCACTAGACTAAGATCTCCATCAACTGAGTGGTGTTATAGAAGAGAGGGAAACAGCTTTATATACTATGTGATGAAAGGATAGAGTACATAGGCACAGGAGTGGCTGTGTGGTAAGTAGCTTGCTTACCAACCACATGGTTCCAGGTTCAGTCCCACTGCGTGGCACCTTGGGCAAGTGTCTTGTGAGTGGATTTGATAGACGGAAACTGAAAGAAGCCCGTCATATGTATGTGTGTCTTGTCCCCCCCCCCCAACATCGCTCGAGAACAGATGCTGGTGTATTTAAGTCCCCGTAACTTAGCAGTTCAGCAAAAGAGACCGATAGAATAAGTACTAGGCTTACAAAGAATAAGTCTCAGGGTCGATTTGCTTGACTAAAGGCAGTGTTCCAGCATGGCCGCAGTAAAATGACTGAAACAAGTAAGAGTAAAGAGCAAAAGAGTATGAAGGAAGGAGTCAGAACAGGTTTCTTATTGTAGAGAAGATACATGGTTGCTCCCACCCTTGATTCTACATACTTCTAAAAATGTGTAGAATATGAAACCAAGTGAAATTTATGCTGAAATTATTCATTCAGTCTTCTGTAAATTAAATTTTACAGTACAGTTTTTTCTTTTTATCTCAGTGTATGAGAAAATAGAATATTGCGGGGGAAGAAAAAAGAGAATTTACACATTTTTGTATTCTTTCCCCATAACAACATATTATTTCAGTTTGTTCTCTGTCATCTGCAACAAATCAGAGAATAATTCTCTTTCAATATTGAGAATAAACACTAGTGTTTAGAATTTACTTCACTATTCTTCTTCGGAATTATTAATACTTTTGTGACTGTATATCCCCAAACAAGCAGACTGCTTATGCATTTCAATTCCTGATCAGTATAATCAAGATTTTGGAGAGCTTCAATAAGATATCTGTAATGTTATATATTAATGTTTCTTGCTAGTATTGGCTCACTGAAATTGTCATTGCTGTCATCATCATCTTCATCTTCTCCAACAACAACAACCCCTCCTTTTCCAATTCAATTCAATTTTTATTGGCTCAAAAAGCAAAAGCAAGGCCATGTAGGGGGACAGGGAGTTATATACAGGGAGGGTGGCCATACAAAGAGTTCAGGCCATTTCTGGTCAAGAGAGACTTTGAACCGAGCGGTCGTCAGCATCTTCACTATCTCGTCCGGCAGCTTATTCCATGGATCCGCAACCCGGACGGAGAAAGCCCCTCTCCTTCAATTGAGATGAAATCGTCGTTCCATTCAGTTTCCATGCTGGTGTGGGTTAGATAAGTCATTATAGTCTGAGTCATTTCTTATTGGGTGGGTGGGTGGGGCATTGCACTAATAGGTTGGTACTTGTACTTGTCTCTTGGTTTGGTTTCTATGGCTTGATGCTCTTCTTGTTGCCAACCACTTTATAGAATTTAGCAGGGCACTAACACTAGAGGGGTTGATAAGTCTTTGCTGAGACTAGACTGAAGGAATCTCACAGCCCTATGCTTTCTCTGTTCAATCACCAACCACTTTATAATGTACTAGCACTATGACCCAGCAATGCCGGGTCATAATGCTAGTGCATGCATATACAGTTGCGTGCATGCGCACATATATACGAGTACTATCCAAATCTCTGACCAATCACATACAGCTAGCTGGCATTCAATTGGCATATCAAGTTTCGGGCATTTTGATTGGGTTTTAGATAGAAAATTCACAAAAAAGTCACTTCTATTGATTTTTTTAAATGGCTTTGCAGGGTAACTGGGGAAATGTAAAGATGTGCACGACCACCCTTGGACGGTTTTAAATGACCATAGAAAGTGCGAGCCCTCTAACTGAAAAATTGTGGAACTGTATAAGGGACACGCACGCAGACATTTTGCCATTTATATATAGAGAGATATAGAACACATTTTCTTGTGGCACCTGCATAATCACTCTAGATGAAGTATAAAAGCAGCTGGAGGAGGGGGCTTATTTATATTTAAATGAGCTTTTGAACAAGATTTTAATTGAAATATGAGCATTTTAGTTTGAGTGGTCTCAGACAGGTTGATATTTAAAACAAAATTGATATTTTGATATAAATGTTTAGAGAAAGGTTCAGTTAAAAAGGAAATCAACTAATAACATATCATATACAGAAATTCTATAATTGTTAGAAAACTTGGAATTTTCTTAACATTATATAAATGTCTACATGATATTGTTTCTTATGGTATCTCTATTTATCTTCATGATTTACCAACTTTTCACTCAATGTAACATAATTGTCAAACTTCGTACTTACTTGTGACGGCGTTCATCCAGGGAGGGTTGAGCCGGCTTCTTCTCTCATAGAAGAAGTTTCATGGGAATATTGAATTCACAAGTGGTCCCCGACATCCCGCATGCATATCCCGAGTGACGGGATGCCCTGTTCGCCACGGAGTCTCCACAGACGCAGGGACAGAACGACCTCGAAGCCACCGGTTGCCGATCAGACGCCTCTTGGAATTTTCACCAGAGCCCTGTTGGCCAAACTGTGGCCCTAATACCACTCGGTGCCAGACCAATCTGCTTTGCGTGGCCCTACCAGGAACCGAAGTTCCCGACAGCATAGCTCTGACACTGCCTGTTTACACCACCCTACCGCTTTGAGGAGGGGTTGGACTTTATGGTTGTCAAACTGCACATATATTGGTGAATTTTCTACTTTTATGCCTTTACATATTAGAATGTACTTGCTGATCTCTGATTGTCTTAATTGATTGACATAATCTAGCATTACTGAAATATATCAGTCATTTTATAAACGAGCAGTTATTTGTGATCCCTTTGCTTTGGAAGTTATTCACTTTTTAAATCAATATATACTGAACCCTAATTCTCATAGTTTATGAAGTGTGTTACTAATTACAAGGTCTATACAATGTCTCTGATAACACTTTACATTAAACTTTTGTATGATTCCATTTTAATTTGAATTGAAACTCATTGAAAAATAAAAAGAAGAAGATTATTTTATTACATAGCAGGTCTAGTAAAACACTCAATATTTTCAGTCCTATTATTTCGAGTTGTGGAGACTGATTTACTTATCTGGCTCACTGGTCATTGGTGAGTTCAGTGAGTACTAAATATTGAATTTTTAGGTATCATGTGCAAAATATTTAGCTCTCCATCATTTCGGATTACATATCGTTGTTATTATGTTAAACTGGCGTATGTCCAAATTTGGCCAATTGCATTTTTTTCAGTACTCGTTTTTACTTGCTATAACCGGTTCTTTTGGTCACACTATCATATCTATAGCTGCTTCAGATGCCAAGACATAAAAAATTGCCAAAGTGTAGTACAACACTTTTGCTATGGAATGGTGAAATTATTTTTTTTGTTTTCTGAAAAAGCAACATTTTGGACTTACGACACTTTTGCATAATATCAATGATATGCATTTCAATACTTATCATGTTAAAGTGTAGCCCAAATTGATATCACCATCATAAAGTTGCTTTAAATACCCATGGGCCATCCCTGATTGAACAGTGACTATCTCTTTCAGTCATGAATTTTTATTTTTCCCCTGAGCATAATGTACACTAGACTGCAATTTTAAACTGTTAATATGACAGAGTTGATATAGAATTGTTGAAAATGCAACTTATCAGAAATACAAGAAATACTGGACATTTTCCATATACATTGCTAATCAACGCCATTAGCCTTTTTTTCTAAATTTTACAAAAGTTTATTTTAGACATTGCCATAAACAACTGGAAAGGATTCATAGTATCTCCTTTCATGAGTATGTTCTATAATGATAGGGTGCAGTTAGAATGAAAAAATAAGAAGAAAAATTGTTATGGAGAAGAAAAAATCCATAGACTGAAGAGGGGTAAAAATTACAGGAGAGGTATTTGTCACTAGTATACAGCTACAAATTACTAGATATGACTATATCTCTGCCTAGACTTTCCAATATACAAATTACAACCTTTTTCTTATTTTTAAACCTTAGCTCAATTATAGCCACTAAATAATATCTCAGATCTTCTATATTCAATATCAGTTTCTTTGATTCTAAGACCTCAATCATGGTCTCAGACATGGCTTTGTTCCTGTATTGATTTAGTGTTGAATGTTAGCTCATCTGTATATAGTAGCTTCAATAGAGATTCAGACATCAATATAATTGACAAGATTATAGTAAATTAGCGAAAAGAATAGCAAATAGAAGTAGATTTTGGACTATTTATTGGGCATACATTATTAAATACATCTCAAACAGTAAAAGAGAATAATATAACAGTGATTATCAGCAAAGATATTATTGGAGATAACCAATTTTTTTTGTTTACTTATCATATGAGTATTTTTCAGGTTCTTTTTTCTTTTCTTTCCTGTAGTAGTAATCAGATAGTTAGAACTGACACAATATTTAATCAATCATTTTCTATAATAAATGAAAGATTATGAAATATTCATAGAAGATAAAATGAAATATGTACAGTATTCCTGTGGATGTATTTTGAATACATTCCAGATCTTAGATTACTCTCAAATGCAGCAATTTTGAGAGTTATGCATATGCGTAATGATTTTATCGAAAACATGGATACTGGCACTCAAAATTTATTTTAGTTTTATAGATCTAATTTTAAAAATCAATTATTGGGCAGCCCTGCATTGAGCTGTAGTTATAAAGCTTAAAGCTTAAGAACAAATAAATGAAATCTTAGTTGTATATAGTTTCATTAGAGAATGTGAAATATTTTACAAATGAGACTAAAAGACAAATTAATTATTTTGTTTCATTTAATTTGTACTACAACTTATATATAAATGCTGCTTAACATTTTCCAGTTTTATTATAATTTAATCCCATGTGCATAGATTTCAATTAAAATCCATATATTTCAGACTTGTCTAACATTTTGGAAGTATTTTGAAATACATCCAAGAGAATGATTTAAAAATTTAATTTGCCCCTATCAAATTTAGAGCAAATGCATGTTACTTGTTTGCTAAAATGAATTTACATGCAAACCAGATGGCATTTTTAGCACATATTCAAGTGGTTTCTCTCTGTCTCACTTTGTAGTTCCACAAAATAGTTTTCAAAGTACAAATATTCAATTTAATATACACATATTCAATGATAATTGATATGTAAATTAAAAGGAAAGCGTTTTTGGTTGAGGAAATTGCTGCAATATGTTTAGGATTGAGTTTCAAATTTAATTGAAGAAAAAATGTTTATTGAAACTTCAGAAACTCTTGCAAGTTTCATTGACCTACATATTTTGAAATAAAAATTCACATCTTTCTTTAAACTAGAAGGGTTCTATGACTAAATGATTCTTATTCTGGTTTCTGGCAGTGCCATTAAGAAGTTTGCTTCTCAGCCGTATGGTTTCAGATTCAGTCTCACTACATGGCACCTGGAGCAAGTGTCTTCTACCATAGCCCTAGACCAACCAAAGCCTTGTAAATGGATTTGGTAGGCAGAAACTGAAACATGTTCATCATATTTAGGCGTTGGAGTGGCTGTGTGGTAAGTAGCTTGCTTACCAACCACATGGTTCCGGGTTCAGTCCCACTGCATTGCACCTTGGGCAAGTGTCTTCTACCATAGCCCTAGACCAACCAAAGCCTTGTAAATGGATTTGGTAGGCAGAAACTGAAACATGTTCATCATATTTAGGCACAGGAGTGGCTGTGCGATAAGTAGCTTGCTTACCAACCACATGGTTCTGGGTTCAGTCCCACTGCATTGCACCTTGGTCAAGTGTCTTCTACTATAGCCTCGGGCCGACCAAAGCCTTGTGAGTGGATTTGGTAGACGGAAACTGAAAGAAGCCCATTGTATATATGTATATTTATATATATATATGTGTGTGTGTGTGTGTTTGTCTCCCCCAACATCGCTTGACAACCGATGCTGGTGTTCCCATAACTTAGCAGTTCGGCAAAAAAGACCAATAGAATAAGTACTAGGCTTACAAAGGATAAGTCCTGGGGTCGATTTGCTCGACTAAAGGCGGTGCTCCAGTATGGCTGCAGTCAAATGACTAAAACAAGTAAAAGAGTATATGTGTATGTTGGTGTGTGTATGTGTGTTTTCTTGACATTGCATGATATGTGTTAACAAGCATCACCATCACACAAGTGATGCCCTTCATTTCCAATGTTCTATGAAAGCATGTCTCGCTTGGAGGGTTGGTAACAGGAAAGGCGTCTGACCATAGAAAATATGCTTCAATGAATTCTGCATGGAAAAATGAATAATAAAATGATGATGGAAGTGGTTGTGGCAGTGGTGGTGGTGGTGGTGGTGGTAGCAGCGGTGGCGTCTGTTGTTGTTGTAATCAATTTATTAACACGCTAAGATTGTTGACACAATGGTTTGTATGTACTAAATGGGGTCTTATATACATCAGTTCACTAGATTTGATTCTTGTTATTTTCTGGGGGTTTTTTTCTGCAGACACATTCTTATTATAATTTTATAATGAGATTGTGAACGAGGTCTAGTAGCTCAACATAGTCTTGACCAGAATTATTAATACCTAAAATATGTTTGTATGTATTGAATAGGAACTTATTTGTATTGCTTTCTGTTTTTCTCCAGACATGTACTCATTATATTCTTATTTACAACTAGTAGCTCAACTTAGCTTTGCCCAGTATTTTTAATACCTAAAATAAATCTATAAATTCACGATATTTTGGCTAAATTTGCTTTAAAAAGATACTAAATACTAGCAATTTTCGGTTTGTCTTGCATCGTTGATTCACTTAGAATTGTTGAGTCCAAGTCAAGAAGGTGGTTCAAAATAAGCTTCATAAAAATTAACTATATATATATATATATATATAACCAACCACATGGTTCCGGGTTCAGTACCACTGCGTGGCATCTTGGGCAAGTGTCTTCTGCTATAGCCCCGGGCCGACCAATGCCTTGTGAGTGGATTTGGTAGACGGAAACTGAAAGAAGCCTGTCGTATATATGTATATATATATATATATAAGTGTGTGTGTATATGTTTGTGTGTCTGTGTTTGTCCCCCTAGCATTGCTTGACAACCGATGCTGGTGTGTTTACGTCCCCGTCACTTAGCGGTTCGGCAAAAGAGACCGATAGAATAAGTACTGGGCTTACAAAGAATAAGTCCCGGGGTCGATTTGCTCGACTAAAGGCGGTGCTCCAGCATGGCCACAGTCAAATGACTGAAACAAGTAAAAGAGTATATATATGCATATTGTTTGGGCTAAATTTGACAGAAGAAAACACAATATCCCATCCTAAAATAAAAATATTTTTTTAAAAATCAAGAAATATCAACTAGATTATGGCTGGGAGGTTATAGCTTACACAGAGTAGTCAACCTTAATTTTCACCATGACCTCAAGACAGCTCCAGAACCTGGCACATACATTCCTCACTGTGTCCCTGGGAAGATCTTTGAACACTTACTCGATCTTGGCCATGAGCTCAGTCTTGATGTTGCAAGCAGAGTTCTTTTGCAACCATGCCCCACACATAGCAGTCCATGGGATTACAATTAAGAGGCCAGAAATTGGGGCTGTTGAAGATTTTATAAATTCTCTGACAACCACTTCTGATGCTTTCCGGAGGTTTGGCAAGGAATCAAATTTTGCTGCCACAAATATAGCCTTCCAACCACAGATTGACCACACTCTCCAGCAGATTCACATAGCCACCTGAATTGAGCCTAAGGCCCTGTTCAAAAATGTGGGGATGAATTCTGACATGTGAACACAGTAGTCAGAATGCTTGCTGTGTCCCTTCCTGCTGGCCACAGCTTCATAGTCTCTGTTGCAGCTGTCCATGTCACACCTTACAGTTTTCACAGAGCGAGTGAGCAACAGTTCGGCATTTTTTATACCCAGCATGAATCATCATGATACAGGTAACTTTTTTTTACCAATATTCAGATGGTTTTTCAGTCCTCAATGTTGGGTAACTTTTTCTGAACTACAACTTCAATCTTTATGCTCTTCAATGCTGCTGACTGTCCACATCAAGCCATTCCTGAAAAGAGGAGACATAAAAAGTCATCAATTTGGTCCAAGCACCTTGTGATATATTACTTTTGATATCCACTTGATTCTGAAAACAATTTGTCACATTTTATTGCTTAAATAGCTTAGCATACCCCAAAAAAACATTTCATAAATAATCGTAAGATATCTTTCTAGAATTTCTTGACTTGTAAGAAGTTTGAGTATTCAGCTACCATACGATGATAAGCCACAGTTTGGAAGTTAAGTATTCCTTCATCATAGATGTTGCAGACAGTGTGACCAAACTAATATATATTTCATAATTAGCCAAGTGGTTCAGCAAATATATTGGCAAAAATCTGAAACCTAGAAGTGTGTGTGTGTGCATGTATGTGCATGCCCAAGTTTATGGATTTCCCAAAAATAATTGTTTCTAAAAATGTATTTCTTGATAAGGGGCACACGTTACAAAATTAAGTTTGTAATAGGAAATCAATAGTGGAAGTAGCATGGAAAGGAGGAAATAATGAGTACTTTATTGAAGACAAGAAAAATTTACTAAGAGAAAACACATTCAGTGTGATTGGCTCCGTTATCATACTTTTAATTACATAGAAAGAATGTATGAATTCATATCAACATCCAAATTTACATTTCCAATATGATACATCAAAATCACAATTCTGGTTGTTCCTTATCTAAGAGATCTAAGTTTGCCGTGAGTTCCTGTAATTCTCTCTAGGAGAATAATACTTGTGCAACATTCGTTGGGTATTTATATATTGATTATTTACAACTTTAAGCTCTGTAGTGGATCAGCTGTTGATCAGAGCTGCAGTAGTTTCTGCTTCTGGAGAGAAAGATTTTAGTTTTGGGGGTTGTTTTGCAACTGCTTACTAAATAATGGTCTCTTCATTTTAAAGAAAAACTATAAAATATACTTACAAGTCAGTGTCTGACTAAAATTAGTGTAAATATTATTTGAAATTGTTCCTGGTATTAATCGTTATATTTCATCAACAATGTATAAAAGCAGAAATTTCCTGTCAAGGTTTCCCCTTCATTCTCTGCTAATGAAGGTTTCACACCTGTCATTTTACTACTGCAATTGATAAAAACATGAGCTTATATCTGGAGAAGATGTTTTTAAAATATGCATATATTTATCTTAATATGTACAGCTTCTTTAATTTTAGCCATCATTATATTTCATTATTATATATCATCATCAGCATCATCATCATCATCATCGTCATCATTTAATGTCCTTTTTTCCATGCTGGCATGGTCTGGACAGTTTGACAAGAACAGACTAGTCAAAGAAAAGATAGTCAGTTGTAGGAATTGTGAAACTAAACAAGAATATGACTGTTTAATCTGCAGGAAAGGAGTGAATAAGGACTCAATATGTTGTGTAATCAGTGTAACCTACAAAGCACAAATAAGGAGAAACATTTCAAAGCTTCATTGTTTTCTACACGTAGCAGATATATCTTTACACCTCAGGTTACATAGTTTGTTCTCATTATCATCATCATCGTCGTTTAACGTCTGCTTTCCATGCTGGCATGGGTTGGATGGTTTGACTGAGGGCTGGCGAGCCAGAAGGCTGCACCAGGCTCCAATCTGATTTGGGAGCCGTAAGAAAAGATTCTCTCTCCATGTGGAAATTCTAGCATATGACTTGTACTTTGATGGTGGGATATGATGCAGCTTGGCCAGAAATAGTCTAAAGATTTGCAACAATCAGTGAAGAATGAGATGAATGTGGTTTACTGGATGTGCAGTATGAGGTTGAGAGACAAACTGAATCAAACTTGTTCAAAAAACAGAAGGGTTACCAATGTATCCAAAGGTCAAAACATATTAGTTATGAACCAACGAAAGTGTTTCTGTATGGTCACTCAGCACCCAAATAACTCTTCAATCAGACTCTACCATTTTAGAAAGGAAGGACACATTGGCTAAAGTAATCTTTGGTATGCTATATTTAAAAAAAAAAAAAAAAGCATGCAAACAGTAGGCGCAGGAGTGGCTGTGTGGTAAGTAGCTTGTTTACCAACCACATGGTTCAAGGTTCAGTCCCACTGCGTGGCACCTTGGGCAAGTGTCTTCTACTATAGCCTTGAGCCGACCAAAGCCTTGTGAGTGGATTTGGTAGACGGACACTGAAAGAAGCCCGTCGTATATATATATATATATATATATATATATATATATATATATATATATATATGTGTGTGTGTGTGTGTGTGTGTGTGTTTGTGTGTCTGTGTTTGTCTCCCTAGAATTGCTTGACAACCGATGCTGGTGTGTTTATGTCCCCGTTACTTAGCGGTTCGGCAAAGAGATTGATAGAATAAGTACTGGGCTTACAAAAGAATAAGTCCCGGGTCGAGTTGCTCGATTAAAGGCGGTGCTCCAGCATGGCCGCAGTCAAATGACTGAAACAAGTAAAAGAGCAAAAGAGTAAAACCATGAGTAGAATGCCATTGATTGTAGGTTTGCTTGATAAGGGCTGGCCTGAGGCTGGTACACAACATCCTCACTTGTATTGGCATGAATGAATGAATATGTGCTTGGTTGATAATGAAGAGTTAGCCTTTCACATGAGATAAAACAAGATTGAAATACATAAAGGGGTGCTGTATTGTAAATTTATCCTACCTAAACAGACATTAAATTGATTGTAGTGATGAAGGTGATTTTTGTGTGTGTGTATGTTTAAAAACTTAGAGAATACTTATTAAGTAGAAATATATACCATCTAACAGACTAGGAGAAATGTTGCTTGTGCTATACGTGCAAGAGTGTTTATGTAAACAAATATTTGTAAAGAGACTTTATGCTAATTTTATTTATACCACGATGTGTAAGTATATTCTGTTGTTTTTTGTGTTCAGAATGAAGAGGCCATTATCTCGTAAAGTAACATGCTGAAAACAAGAGCATTAAAACTTTGGCAGAATATTTACTTAATCTGTTTATAAATCCTAATTTCACTTGTAGTAATTTCATATAAACACATTGTTTCTGAGTTACTCTTGCCTGACTAACTTGTTTACCATCAAACTTACCTCTCAGACTATTGTATGTATGATCTCTCAAGACAAGATGCAATATCTGTCTTGGTATTATGAAGTATTTCTCCTGGCGGTTATTTTAGAAGGAAATAAGTTGTCTGCGTTAACATATATATAGATACAAAACTCATTCAATTCAGTCTTTTGATTTCCCAGCAGTGAAAAATATACTATTATAATTTCGTTTGGGTGAATTCAGCCAATACATGTTTTGACCCGCATTAGCTAGTATTCTCAACTCGAAATTAATCACCATCAAACTAAAAGGAGATAAACAGAAATACTAAAAAAATTACTCAACTGAACATCCAGCTTTAGTAGAAATTGAGGTTTCTGCATGGTCATACAAACTGTTAGAAATAGCAGTCAAATCTGCCTCAAATCTATCTTACCCTACTTTGCCCCCCACCCCATCATCATCATCATCATCATCATCGTTTAACGTCCGCTTTCCATGCTAGCATGGGTTGGACGGTTCAACTGGGGTCTGGGAAGCCCGAAGGCTGCACCAGGCCAGTCAGATCTGGCAGTGTTTCTACAGCTGGATACCCTTCCTATCGCCAACCACTCCGTGAGTGTAGTGGGTGCTTTTTATGTGCCACTGACATACGTGCCAGACGAGGCTGGCGAACGGCCACGCCCAGATGGTGTTTTTTATGTGCCACCGACACATAAAAGATAACATTGTCGTTGATACACAATTTAAATAAAGCAGATTGGAATATCTTTGATTATAGGTTTGTGGATGTTGATATCTTACTCTTGTCTGTTCTGCAAATTCAAAGACTTGCAGAATAAAAAAAAATCTTTTACTTGAAAAGGAGGTAACTTTGAATAAAGCATGATTGGAATATCTTTGATCATAGGTTTGTTCAATTAGAGTTGTCCTGCAGCAAAGATATTAGACTACCTGCTTCATAGGTTTGGAGTTCAAATCCACTCCCAGTGTCATTTAGTTAGTTCTGCATTCCACTGTTTGAAACATACAGTAGATCTTTTTATTCATTAATTAGTCATAACAAGAGAGGCAGTACCTGTGGTCTTTGCAAGCCTACTAAGAATGTTGGGTGATGCAGTTGATGTTCAGTTTGAACCACTCTTGGGTGTTTTTATGTACATGTTTCTCAGTAGTAATATTTTCTGACTAACGATAATTTAAGTTAACTTTCATGTATTCCTATTATTGGCCTTTTTCTAGGAGACATTAAAAAAAAAAACATTCATTCATTTAGGGATTTTTTTTTTACACCATACATAAATTAGACAGGGAGTTATTTGAGACAGAGTTTTATGACTGATTCTCTTCCTATCACCCACATTTACCTGCTTTTCAAGTAAAAGATTTTTTTTATTCTGCGGGTCTTTGAATTTTCAGAACAGACAAGCATAAAATATCAGCATTCACAAACATGAGTGCATGCATGCACATACTTACACTCGCTCGCTCTCTCTCTTACACACACAAACACACACATCAGGTTTTTTACAGTCTCTGTCTACCAAATTCACTTACAAGTCATTGGTTATCCCAGGATGAAAGTAAGAAACTAGAAAGTACTTATCCAAGGTACCATGCAGTAAGACTGAACCCAAATACACATAGCTACCAAGTGAACTTCTTAACTACATAATACCTGCACCTATATTATCTTTATATATATAAACGGCAAAATGTCTGTGTGTGTGTCCTTTATACAAATCCACAATTTTTCAGTGAAAGGGCTTGCACTTTCTATGGTCATTCAAAACTGGCCAAGGGTGGTCATGCACATCTTTACATTTCCTCAGTCACCCCGCAAAGCCATTAAAAATCAATAGCAGTGACTTTTTTGTGAATTTTCTATCCAAAACCCAGTCAAAATGCCTGAAACTTGATACGCCAATTGAATGCCAGCTAGCTGTATGTGATTGGTCGGAGATTTGGACAGTACTCGCGTGTATGTGTGCACGCATGCAGCTGTATATGCATGCACTAGCACTATGACCCGGCAATGCTGGGTCATAGTGCTAGTAGACGTTAAATCCTATGCCTATTGCATCCACAAATATCTAAGAAAACTTCAATTTTGCTCCAAAGTTAATTCCTTACCTTATATTGCCATTAATTTTGAGTTTGTAATTATTTTAGTAACTATTGCTTATTGCAATTTTCATGATCTTTTTCATGCCAACTTCATTAAGATGAAGTAAATGGACTAGAGGTGTAGTTTGTTAGTTTGTTTTTCCCATTTGTTGCCATCACACATATATGAAAAGGAGTTGCTGAAGCCAATATTGAAAGAGTAGAAAGAGTAATCAGCCTTATTTACAATTAGGTATCAATTTTGTTGGTTTATTAACCTAGATCTTCATCACATTTGAAACTCAGTAACAAAACACTACCTAACATTTTCAAATATTTAGTTACTCTGAAGCTCATTTTGAACAGTGCTAAATATATTTTCAGATACAAACTGATTCTTTAATAAATACAACAAAAATATATAAATGTTCAAAACATGACCTAAAGATTCCTCTTTCACTAGCTACAGCTCAAAGGACAGATGTTACTTCTAATCCAAACTATGGCCCAAAGATTACTTCTAGTTTCTTTGCCAAACATCAAGTAGTAAAAGGTTAAGTTGACCTTTGAGAGATTTCAACTCAACACCACAAGACAGCAAACTAGAAGATCATAACATATATGGCTGGATGCTCATATATCTGCACTAAATTCCCAGCCAAGAAATAAATATATGCTATTATTCAATGCTTGAATATCAGACATTTGATAACAATCTAGCATTACATTTTGCTTTAACACAACACTGGAATGCACTGCCAATTATTGCAATCAACTGCAGCTAACTGTAGTTACAATATATTTTGCTTCTCTGCCTTTGTTCTATGTAAGAGACTCCGATTCATTGTGAGACTTGATTACATTTCTGAAGTGGATTTCTGAGGGGAATCATTATTATTATTATTATTATTATTATTATTCTCTGTGATGCAGACAAATATTAAAAAAATCCGTACCATGTTCACTTGTAAAGCTATCTCTGCTAACTTTCTTTCTCTGTAGCTTTTCTTACAACAGCTACATCATATCATATATCACAGTCAACTGATCTTATGGACTTGCGTTTGTGCTTTCTTCTCGCAACCCAACAGTAGCAGCAACAGCAACAGCAGCAGTAGCAGCAGCTCTACAGCTAAACACTCCCACTAAAAGTGAATTTATTACTTAAACTTTACGCTCTCTCTCTCTCTCTTTCTTTCTTTCTTCCTATTTTTTTTTTTTTTTCCGTGCTAGAAAGCTTTGAAAGAGCTTCAACACTTTTCCAGCAGAGATTTTGTTGTTTGTTGTTTCTCCTATTTCTTACCGAAATAGTTATAATTCCATATAATTCCTTGACTGTTTTACAACAACTATAGTAAAAAAAAAATACTCTGCTGGGTAGATGCTACTTCACCAATTATTCACCTTTACACTTTCCTAATTTGTTTACAACTGAAGATATTTCAGATTTAATTTTCATGTCATGATAAAAAAAATTCATATGTGTATGTATGTATGTATGAATGTATATTAATATATGTGTGTAAGTATGTGTATGTGTATGTGTATGCCTATATATATATGTGTGTGTGTGTGTGTGTGTATCTTGATATAAGTACATACACACACATGCATAAATACATATATGTGTGTGTATATATATTTATACACACATACACATACATACATACAGGGGTTGGACAAAATGATGGAAACACCTTAAAATTTCAAACAAATTTATTTTAATATGGGGTAGGACTCCCTTTGGCAGTAACTACAGCTTGAATTCTATGAGGTATGGACTCATACAAAGTTTGAATTGTTTTCAAAGGAGTTTTTGTCCATTTTTCAGCTAAAACCGTCTCCAGTTCTTGTAGTGATGATGGTGGAGGATATCAACTCTTTACTCGTTTTTCTAAAATGTGCCATAAATATTCAATAATATTGAGATCTGGGGACTGTGGTGGCCAGATAAGATGTTCAACTTCACTAGAATGTTCCTTGTGCCATTCAATAACAACTTTAGCTGTGTGAATTGGTGCATTATCATCCTGAAAGAATGCGCCCCCCCCCCACAGTTCCACAACCATAGGATGAATTTGATCAGATAAAATGCTTAAATAGTCTTCACTATTAATTCTGCTATGAAGGGAAACTATTGGGCTGACAGATTTCCAAGATATAGCCACCACCACCCCAGATCATCACAGATCCTTCTCCATGTTTAACAGTTGGAAGAAGGCAGTCTGGGTCAAATGCTTCTTTTGGCTGTCGCCACACGTATACTCGGCCAGTGGTCAGAAATAAGGTAAAGGATGACTCGTCCGAGAAAATAACATTCTTCCACTGCTCTAGGGACCAATTCTGTAGGCCTTTACTCCACTCTAAATACTTTGCAACATTTGTTTTTGAAAGTAGTGGTTTTCTGATTACAGCCCTCCCATGAAATCCAGCTTTGTGCAGCTCCTGGTGAACAGTTTTTGTGGAAACTGGGTTGTTTCGGTGGTCATTAAGCTCTGCAGTAATTTTTGGAACTGTACTTTTGTGACCCTTTCTAACAATTTGCATAAGAGTCTGATGATTCCTATCTGAAAGTTTTGGTTTTCTTCTGGAGTTTTGTTTCAACAAGGAGGTTTCTCCCTCTTTCTCAAAGGCTGTCATTACTTTTGAGACAGTACTTCTTGATACACCAAACATTTCAGCTGTTTACATTATGCTAGCACCTGCCATACGAGCACCAACAATTTGGCTTCTTTGAAAGTCCAATTGATTTGTCATTTTAATGAATTTTAATTACCTTTTTCTGATGATATCTGAAAAGAAACAGCAATTTTAGCAAAACATGTTAAGCAACACTAATAATAAATCAAAAAGCATAAAAATAAACAAGCATTTGACAGTATTATAGATATTTCAAAATTACGAAGCTATGATGCTAGGTGTTTCCATTATTTTGTCCAACCCCTGTACATGCATGAGTGTGTGTGTGTGTGTGTGTGTGTGTGTGTGTGTGTGTATGGATAGAGGTATGGTTGAGTGGTTAAAAATTTCAGTTAGCAGTTATGAGGTCCTAGGTTCAATCTCATGGCATCTTGGGTAAGTGTATTTCACCATAATTTTAGGCTGCCACAAACTTCAAGAGAGAAATTATCAAACAGACACTGTTGAAGACTGTGGAATAGAGTGTACCTGTAATTCATAGGACCAGCCTTATGAAGTGCTGTCTTGCTGATTCTGATTCTGCTTGAGAATTATGTTAAGGATGCAAATGTTTGTGGAATATTCAGTCACTTAATTCAATGATTAGGCACTTCAGTTGATCAAATAACTGGAATACTCACTACTGTTAGGGGATCCTCATTTTTTTATGTATATATTTAACATATCTATATCTGCCTGCACCCCTTCTCATTCTCTCTCTCTCTCTCTTCTCTCTCTCTCTCTCTCTCTCTCTCTCTCTCTCTCTCTCTCTCTCTCTCTCTCTCTCTGCAAAACTTATGTTTGGAAAGCATAATGTGTATGTACATAATTGGGTCCATCACTCTATGTCCCTACCAAATCTACATGCGCTTCTTCCTCTCTTTCGTCTCTCTACCTCTTATCCTTCCATCATTCTTCTATCAACTGTTGTAATTAATGAAAGGTGTGTGACTTAGTCGTTAGGGTGTTGAACTCATGATCATAAGATTCTGGTTTTGACCCCTGGACTAGGTGATGCATTGTGTTCTTGAGCAAAACACTTCATTTCACATTACCCCAGTCCACTCAGCTAGCACAAATTACTATTCCTACAACAGACCAGCATCCCATCCTGTGGGAAACCATCATTATGAGTCTGTATTGCTTGGAAAGGAGCTTTACCCTTTTATCCTAATTAATGAATACAGAACTTTTTACTACACACACACACACACACACACACATGTATGTATATATATTCACCCTTTTTGTACTACTAGTTATCATTCCTTCTCCTTTGGGTCATCCCCTATTGACATTCATCCCTCATTCTTATTGTCCCACTACTTGTATGTAACTTTGACCACCTCTACTCCTATTTCTATCTTTACTGGATTCACTCATGAGACTGCAGCCATGCTGGGGCACTGCTTTGGCGAATTTTAGTCTTACAAATTGACACCACCACTATTGCTACCCATATGCTTGCAACCATTGCTCACCCTTCCTGATCCTTCTTTCTCCCATGCTCTCTTCTGTTCACCTCTTGGGCATGTTACTTCGAGAGTATCTTCTGGCACCTCATCATTACCATCTTTATCTCTCTTTCTGGCACCGCTACATTCATCTCTGCCCACCCATATATATATATATATATATATATATATATATATATATATATATATATATATATATATATATATAGCAGGAGGAGGACCCTGAATTTATTTCATAATAATAAACCTGTTTCTGTTCCTCCCATCATATTTTAAGCTCTCAACATCACACATAAAACTGCCTCCTGCTCTCCTTTTCTCCCTTTCAGTTGTGGTGAGGGCTCTTTAGTTTTGTAAGTTAGAAGGTGACCTCACTAGGACCGGTGCCACAACAACAACAACAACAAAGAAAAAATACCCAGTACACTCTGTAAAGTAGTTGGGATTGAGAATAGTATCTATCCATAGAAACCATGACAAAACTGCAACAGTGGAGCAAGACCACCTAGTAGATCCTGCCAAACTGTCCAACTCATGCCAGCATGGAAAACAGATATGAAATGATGAATGGATGGCACACACAAACACATGCGTGTGCGCAGATGACACACACCACACACATACACTTGTGAACATACACATTAAACGTGTTTATATATATATATATATATATATATATATGTATGTATTAACATTTTTCTGAATCTTCAGATTTTTCTATATGCTAGACCACTGGTTTTAAATTGATATTAATCAAATTAATATTTAATTTTTCACCCTTATTATTTTAAATTTATATATATATTATATATATATATATATATATGTATGTATGTGTATATATATATGTATGTGTGTATATATATGTATGTGTATATATATATATATGTATGTGTATATATATATATGTATGTGTGTGTATATATATATATATATATATATATGTATGTATGTATATATATGCATCTATGTGTGGGTGTGTAGTGGGGCATTTACGTATGTACTTATGATCTGAATTTCTTGCATGATTAAGAAATATTAGTTTCCAACATTTATCTAAAGAAGATAACCAAAAGTAAGTTTGTGTGTGTGCGTACCTGTGCATACATGAGAGAGAGAGAGAGAGAGAGAGAGAGAGAGAAAGCAGCATCAAGAAAGAAAGTAAGAAAAAGGAAGATACAGAGCAATATATAGAGAGAGATCTAACATTCAATAATGGGGAAGAGTTCAAGAAAAGATATTATTTCTGTTAAAAATAGATGGAATGATGTCTGAAATAATATCTATAGTCTTCAGAATGTTTGATATGATAAGTGTATAAGTTTTATGGCAACTGCTCACCAAGGTGGAAATAGTCTTGTAAGTATTACTGAAAGAAGAATATACATTCATCTGAAAATAGCTTCACCTACAAGCATTTGCTTACGTATGTTGGGTCTCTAGAATCCTTGCTGAAGCTTATCAAACAGAGGTTTGTACCTTCTCTCACTCTCAAGGAAGCTGCTTCAGTTGCAATCAATTAGTCTTTCACTTTGTTGTATTTATCTTCTAACTATTATTATAAATGGTCTTTCCTTCCACCTTCTTGCAACCTCCACCTTCCCACACACTTCTTCTACTATCTTCTGGTGGTACTGCTGCTGCTATTGCTGCTGCTGAGAAACATGCTAGTTGTTTACATAAACTAGCTAAACTGTGAATGGAGTAATATTTCAACCCGCTCAGCCATCTAAACCTGCCATCCTTCACTATCAGTTAATTGCGTTTTCTGCTAGAAATTTTTCGAAGCATCCAAAACCAGTCTTAACTTTAATGACAGCTGCCAGGCGGGATTTTCTGGCTCCTCCTAAATTTTCACCTATACCAAACCTTAAAATTGCTTTTATTCCTTGAATCTTGTATCTCTCCTAATAAGAACTTTTTTGTTTTATTATTTATGTATAAATAATATATACATATATATATATATATATATAATATATATATATATATGTATGTATGTGTATATATATATGTATGTGTGTATATATATGTGTGTGTATATATATATGTATGTGTATATATATATATGTATGTGTGTGTATATATATATATATATATATATATGTATGTATGTATATATATGCATCTATGTGTGGGTGTGTAGTGGGGCATTTACGTATGTACTTATGATCTGAATTTCTTGCATGATTAAGAAATATTAGTTTCCAACATTTATCTAAAGAAGATAACCAAAAGTAAGTTTGTGTGTGTGCGTACCTGTGCATACATGAGAGAGAGAGAGAGAGAGAGAAAGCAGCATCAAGAAAGAAAGTAAGAAAAAGGAAGATACAGAGCAATATATAGAGAGAGATCTAACATTCAATAATGGGGAAGAGTTCAAGAAAAGATATTATTTCTGTTAAAAATAGATGGAATGATGTCTGAAATAATATCTATAGTCTTCAGAATGTTTGATATGATAAGTGTATAAGTTTTATGGCAACTGCTCACCAAGGTGGAAATAGTCTTGTAAGTATTACTGAAAGAAGAATATACATTCATCTGAAAATAGCTTCACCTACAAGCATTTGCTTACGTATGTTGGGTCTCTAGAATCCTTGCTGAAGCTTATCAAACAGAGGTTTGTACCTTCTCTCACTCTCAAGGAAGCTGCTTCAGTTGCAATCAATTAGTCTTTCACTTTGTTGTATTTATCTTCTAACTATTATTATAAATGGTCTTTCCCTTCCACCTTCTTGCAACCTCCACCTTCCCACACACTTCTTCTACTATCTTCTGGTGGTACTGCTGCTGCTATTGCTGCTGCTGAGAAACATGCTAGTTGTTTACATAAACTAGCTAAACTGTGAATGGAGTAATATTTCAACCCGCTCAGCCATCTAAACCTGCCATCCTTCACTATCAGTTAATTGCGTTTTCTGCTAGAAATTTTTCGAAGCATCCAAAACCAGTCTTAACTTTAATGACAGCTGCCAGGCGGGATTTTCTGGCTCCTCCTAAATTTTCACCTATACCAAACCTTAAAATTGCTTTTATTCCTTGAATCTTGTATCTCTCCTAATAAGAACTTTTTTGTTTTATTATTTATGTATAAATAATATATACATATATATATATATATATACATATATATATACATATATATACCTATATATATATATCTATATATATATATATATATATGTATATATATATGAATATATATATGTATACATATATATATATATAGCTGTGCCTACCTGTATTCTTTCTTAGACTAATCAATACACTGAAGTTGAATTCCATACATACATAAGTATATGTTTGTATATAGAGCCAGAATTGAAAAATATTTACATATACATACACACATATACATACATATATAAATTGACATTATAAGAAATTTTAAAATAATGAATTCTAACGATCAGGTAAGAACAACGATATTGTTAATAACCTTTTCACTATGGAAATTTTGTCCAGTTTTACTTGAGTATTTATCAAGTATTTATTGAATACATGGAAAAAAAAAAATACATTATATCTAAAGATTTTTATGACAAGCTAAAATGGAGACAAGATAAATGCTGAGAGTGAGGGGGAGTAAGAAAGAAGAAAAAAAATGTGTACAAATACATGTGAGTGTGTGTATGTATCTCCGTTCTGTGTGTGCACGTGTAATGTAGAGAAAGAAGAAAAAAACAGAGAGGTGGCGAAAGATACTCTAAATTTATATTCCATTATAACATCTTATTCTTCCACACTTTGAAATGTAAATGTTGTGGCTTCTAGACTGCTGTTAAATTATTATTTATTATCATGAGAATATTATTAGTTTTATTATTGATGGTTTGCTATTCTTCATTCATTTCATACCTTTTATATGTATTATCTATATGATCTTTCTTTTTTGTGATCCACTCGTATATTACTGTCTTCAGTTTCTCTATCTCTGTGTGTTTGTAGTACATGATTTATGGTTTACTTCTAGTCAAGTTCTTCATAAATTACTCTATTTATTTTGATATAAATGTGTTTTATTAAGGTTGCTTTTTAAACATTTATTTCTTGTGTTTTGTTTTTTTTATTATTTTTATTTTCTATATTTTTTATTCTCACTTTGATTTGAACAATGCCATTTGTTGATTGCTCTTATCAAACATTCATTATCTCAAACTATATCTACTGTGTAGTTTTCTTTCCAGCTTAGTCTGTACTTATGGATATCATATAGTGCAACAACAGACTAAATATGAATTGTTTAAGAGTTTGTACTTAGATATCATTAGTCATAGATTAAAAACAACAACAAAAATTAAATAAGAAAAATTTTCATCCCCTTAGTAAAAGAGCTGCATGTTAGATGGAACTCTTCATGTTAAACAATAATTTACATTGATATATGTGTTACTTCAGTTGAAATAAATCAGTGTCGTGATGCTGTATATCTTCATAATGTTGGTGGAAAATATATATATATATATATAAATAATGTATTTATAAACAGCAGTATTAGAGTGTAAATTAAACATATATGTAAATATATATATGTAGATATATCAAAATAAGTTCTCCATCAAGATAATTCACAGCAACTGATGTAGTCAAGATATGGGATAACAAATTGCCATATACTTTTTTTGAACATGTCAAAATATTAAAAAGTAAAACCATAAATTTAGACTTTATCTGAATATACTTGAGGATAATATTGAGGATGATAAACTACAGGGTACCTCTTTTTTTTAACTTGATCAAATTATTCCTTTACCTTCATACACCCACTTTGTTGAAAGCCTACCACAGTGTGGGTGTCACTTAGTGACAGGTTGGATTTCGTGTTTGGATCCACCCTCCAGTAATATTTACTATGTAGCAGGCGTTGCATCACATTGACAGTTGTTTACAAGGGGAGGGTTCAGTAGATACTCCCTTTTTTTTTTTTTTTAAATAAAAGTGTTGATTGACAATTGGATGTTACTATTTACAGCATCTTTAATTGAATTTTGACTATTTCAATATCTGAAATTTTTCTAAAATACAATTTTCCCCTCAAAGAACAAATTTGAAATATTTGCATTTAATGGAGAGTATTTCAGCAAATGAAAGCCAACTTGCAAGTGACTTGATACTTTAAACTTGATACTTTGCAACCAGTGAAGTCACCAGAGCCATCTCCATGCTTATATATATATATGTATATATATTTTTTATCCTTTACTTGTTTCAGTTACTAGACTGCGGCCATGCTGGGGCACTGCCTTGAAGCATTTTTGTTGAGTGAATCAATCCTAATACTTTTTTGTTTTAAAGCCTGGTACTTATTCTATCAGCCTCTTTTGCCGAACTGCACAGGGATGTAACCAAACCAACACCAGTTGCAGTTGTCAAGCAAGGGTGGTGGATGAACAGGCACAAAGACATACACACATGTATATATACAATAGGCTTCTTTCAGTTTCCAACTACCAAATCCACTCTCAAAGCTTAGGTTGGCCCATGGCTATAGTAGAAGATGCTTGCCTAAGCTGCTATGCAGTGGGACTGAACCCAGAACCACATGGCTGGGAAGCAAACTTCTTACCACACAGCCACACCTGTGAAGATGTATGTGTGTGTGTGTTTGTTTTTAGGTGTATTTGTATATGGATATTTAATTGCAGAAACTTAATTAAGGAAATACAAGACTGAACAAATATTGATCTTTTTTATCATTCTCCCTATGATATGAATAAGAAACAGTAGAACAAAATTTTCACATTTGTATTTAGTTGCTTTATTTTTCATAGGGACATCTGAATGTCCTTTAAGTTAGTACTTTTAAGTAATACCTTGGAAATGAAACATTATTTATGAAGAATTGCTGTAAGTCTAAAATATTTTCAAAGATGTTCTAGTTTATGCAATTAAGCTGCTTGTTCTTTACATAATCTCAATCTCTTTACTTGATAAGTTTAAAACATGTTTACTTCTAGTGATGCCATTAGCAAAATGTATCTATTTGTGAAGATCTTACAATGGAAAATGTCTGCATTATAGCAGAAAACATTCTCTGATTAGTTATTATTTACTTAACTTCTCCTCAACACTCTAACAACAGTACTTTATCACTATCACAATGTGGGCAGGAATTACAAGTCCATGCCAACGTTGTTGATACGTAAGAGGTAGGTGAGTGATGCTGTTACTACTTAGCAGTTGATGCAAGCAAAGGAAACTGAGTGGAGTTTGCCTACACGTAAATACATAGCAAATTGTTTGTACATTGTGTAGGTGTGCAAAGAGAGAGAGAGAGAGAGAAAGAACAACAATAAAAAGAAAGCAAAAACAGAAAGCAAAAACAGAAAGCAATTTTGATGTATCTTCATAGTTGTAATGGCTAGATATTTAATTAGAAATACACAGAAGAGGAAGTAAAAGAGTAAATGACTGGAAATTGATATAGCTACATTATAAACCAACAACAGATGTGTGAGAATCTCTTGTAGCAAAATAAATATAAACAAAATTCATATTGAAATTGCTTTCTCTCTATAAAAATACTTTATTTCATTACTTAGCTAATTTGAGAGATGGCTTTAGGTGTCCTAAAATTTTCCTAGGCCATGGAGTCATACCTCTTCCTAGTATGTTATGTTTAAAACATTGTTTGGTACTGTCCTTCCCTTATCAAATAAATGTAAATTAAACCTGCCAGGCATTTAGTTATTGGCTACCCATTTTGGCACCCCTGAACAGGTTCTACATCTTTAACCCTTTCGTTACCAACCCAGCCAAAACGGCTCTGGCTCTGTGGTACAAATGTCTTGTTTTCATAAGATTTGAATTAAAACCTTCCCCCAAACCTTAGTCGCAATTTATGTTCCTAACACTAGCTTAATGATAACTAAGTTATTTTACTAAATTCTTTGTTATATTTAAAATAATTGAAAGCAATACAGAGCATCTCAAAATAAATACAATAACGAATGGGTTTACAAATGGTAATCCAATAGGAACTAATAATTCTTGCAAAATTAAAAACAACTATTTCAAATATATCAGTTTAAAATTGAAAATTGTAATTATTGCCTTACTTCTTCAAAACCAAAGAATATCAACTTCTGATTCGGAGACATTTTTAGTTCCACAATCACAATTTCACCTCATCCACCAATGTGCACTTATGCAAAGCATGAAGCATTGAAAGATAGCTAGATATCATTTCAATATGTGTACCTCAATGTTTTTAAATCCTGGTTTTTCTGTGTTCCAAGATGTGATAGGACTAGCCTCAATTGATCAAGATAAATAGAAAAGATGGGAATATAACCACTTGCTTTTGCTATCTATCAGATATGTGTATATGTGTATATATATATATATATATATATATATATATAATGTGTGTACCAGTGGCACATGAAAAACATTCGAGAGAGGTCATTGCCAGTGCCACTGGACAGGCTCCTATGCACATGGCTTGTAAAAAACATTATTTGAGCATGGCCGTTGCCAGTACCGCCTAATTGGCCCTCATGCTAGTGGCATGTAAAAGCACCCACTACACCCCCGGAGTGGTTGGCATTAGGAAGGGCATCCAGCTGTAGAAACTCTGCCAGATCAGACTGGAGCTTGGTGCAGCCATCTGGTTCACCAGTCCTCAGTCAAATTGTCCAACCCATGCTAGCATGGAAAGCGGATGTTAAACGATGATGATGATGATGATATACATATATATATATATATATATATGTGCATATCATAAGATAATGTTCGTAAAGTAGACCAAAAATATACGCCCTCTCTAAATAACTGGCTCAGTCTTAAAAACACATTTATTGATGAAAATCTTTCTCATGATCTCTGAAAACATAAACTTATAAGAACCTTCAAATAAGCAACATATATTGCCTGGAAGAACTGAAGATAATTTTCTCAGTACTAAGAAATAGTCCCTAAGCCAATGAACGAAAGCAAATGTTATTGCAGCAAATCAAAAAAGAGTTCAAGATGCAATAATGTTGCCATCTTTTTTCTGCATGCCTGTCTCTGTGTAGTTGGAGAGGGGAAATATATAACAATAGCCATTCCATCTTTCTAAGATGCACCTCCAAAATGGAAGTTTGAATTGTCATTTTCTCTCCAAGTTCCAGAATTCTCCGGCTATAGAATGACTCACTATACAAGAAATGAGTCATCTCTATCTTAAATGCAACCAAACAGAATGTATTTTGTAATTAGGGTACAGATATGTTTTATCTTACGGCCTTATAATTTTACTTACCCTTTGACTGATGTACAGCCAAAAAAGGGTTCTATTAGAACAGATGAACATGAATAGAGTGCAGAGGCAGCATTTGAAGATCACAAAGAATTGAGGCAAATTGAAGACAGTTGAGTGGTGTATGGATTTGCCAAAATACAAAGAAAAAGAAAGCAAGGGCTAATAAATTGCAATACTTAAATTAAAAGGGAGGGAGGGAGGGAGGGGAAGATGGGTGTCATACTCTCTTTACTCTTTACTCTTTTACTTGTTTCAGTCATTTGACTGCGGCCATGCTGGAGCACCACCTTTAGTCGAGCAAATTGACCCCGGGACTTATTCTTTGTAAGCCCAGTACTTATTCTATCGGTCTCTTTTGCTGAACTGCTAAGTGACGGGGACGTAAACACACCAGCATCGGTTGTCAAGCAATGCTAGGGGGACAAACACAGACACACAAACACACACACATACATATATATAGATACATATATACGACAGGCTTCTTTCAGTTTCCGTCTACCAAATCCACTCACAAGGCATTGGTCGGCCTGGGGCTATAGTAGAAGACACTTGCCCAAGATGCCACGCAGTGGGACTGAACCCGCAACCATGTGGTTGGTTAGCAAGCTACTTACCACACAGCCACTCCTGCGCCTGGTTAGAAATCTAAATAAAGACATGGTTTAGGAAAGTTGTTGTTGATGTAATAATTGTTGTTGTTGCTGCTACAGTTGTTCTTGTTTGACTTGATCAAGCAGATCGATAATGGACATTATTCCAGCCATAACCATCTCATTTGTTTTTTCAAACATTATGTGTTCCAGACCGTATTATTTGTTTGCTGTAGGCATAGGTGTGGCTGTGTGGTCAAGAACCTTTGCTTGCCAACCAGATGGTCTTGGGTTCAGTCCAACTGCATGACATCTTAGGCAAGTATCTTCTACTACAGCCCCTGGCCAGCCAAAGCCTTGTGAGTAGATTTGGTAGACAGAAGCTGAAAGAAGCCCATCATGATGTGGTGTGTGTGTGTGTGTATACCCTTGTTGAGACATATGATGGTCGTGAATGAAAATCACTGTTATACAAACAGGATTGTTCGTTTCCATTTTTCCATGAAAATCTTATCTAGCTGTAGAAAAATATTCCCTTTGAAAAACCGGTGAGGGTTGGCAACAGGAAGGGCATTCAGCCATAGAAAATCTGTCTCAGCACTTTTCTATACAAGCATGGAAAAATGGATGTTAAATGATGATATTGTATCTTTTCTTTAGACTATAAGGTGTGATTTGAGGAAGATTTGACTACTATTTCTATGTTGAATATCACATAGAAGCTCTTTCAATGGCTTGCTGGAATGTTATATTTTGTGTGTAGTAGGAAGACTTGTAAAATTATCATATTTTTTTAGTAATACTGTTGCAGATACAGTGGTAATTACAACAATAAAAATGCAATTTACTTTAAGATTAAGTGTTTCAATGTAAACAATTAAAATTCTATAAAAAAAACTGTAAGAAAAATAGAGAGAGATCTAGAAGATTATTGCATTATTATTTCCTTCTTTCCTTTATTGCTTTGTGTTTTGTTGTTGAAAAAATGTTATTGTCATGGTTAAATTTCCCATCACAAAATTCTAAATGAATCTCTGTAATAATCTATCTTTATTGAAGTATGATGCTACTGCTACCAAACCTCATCCCCTCCTTCAAGCTGCAGTTACTGTAGTAAAAATAATAGAAATCCAGTATTTTGTTCTGTATTTAAACATTTCCAGTTCAATTTCTTCTAGGGATCATCCTTCAAGTGGTGATATGCTGAAAACAATTATATTGGTCACATCACCCACCTCCAACTATGCAATCTTACAATGAAATCCTTATGGTTTTTTTTTTTTTTTTTTTTTGGTAGAACTGGTAGTGTGGCAAACAATATGCTTAGTGGCATTTTGTCTGTCTTTCTATTCTGAGTTCAAATTCTGCCCAGATTGACTCTGCCCTTCATCCTTTTTGGGTTGGTCAATGAAATAAGTACCAGTCAAGTGCTGAGGTCCATGTAATTGACCTCTCCTCCCCTCCCCTCAAAAACTGCTGGCCCTGTGCCAGAATTTGAAACTATTAATATTATTGCTAAGGCGGTGAGCTGGCAGAATCATTAGCACACCGGGCAAAATGCTTAGCAGTATTTCGTCCATCTTTATGTTCTGAGTTCAAATGCCACTGAGGTCAACTTTGCCTTTCATACTTTTGGGGTCAATAAAATAAGTACCATTTCAGCACTGGGGTTGATGTGATCAACAAGCCCCCTCGATCAAAATTTCAAGACTTGTGGCTATTGTAGAAAGGTTTTACTCTTTTACTCTCTTAATTGTTTCAGTCATTTGACTGTGGCCTTACTGGAGCACTGCCTTTAGTCGAGCAAATGGGTCCCAGGACTTATTCTTTGTAAGCCTAGCACTTATTCTATCGGCTTCTTTTGCCAAACCGCTAAATTACGGGGACATAAACACACCAGCATTGGTTGTCAAGCGACCACACAGTGGGAATGAACCCAGATCCATGTGGTTTGTAAGCAAGCTACTTACCACACAGCTACTCCTACGTTTATTATTATTATTATTATTATTATTATTATTATTATTATTATTAATATTATATGGCTCAAAACATTCTGTATTTAAGTGTCGCCATGGTTATCTTTGCTTTTTATCTTTTAGGGGTTGATGAATAAAGTACCAGTCACATATTCCATTGATACAATCAGCTTTTCCTCCTCTACCACATCCATGGTGCTGTCCCTCTATTAGTACTGATCAAGCACACGGTCACTATAATCAACTGCTTTCCTCCCCACCTTAAATTTGTAGCCTTGCCCTGATATTATAAATAATTATCATTATTATCGAGGCAGCAAGCTAGCAGAATCATTAGCATGTCGGACAAAACGCTTAACGACATTTCTTCTGGTTGTTTACATTCTGAGTTCAGATTCTGCTGATTTCAACTTATTTTTATCCTTTTGAGGTTACTCTTTCACTTGTTTCAGTCACTTGACTGTGGCCGTGCTGGAGCACTGCCTTTAGTCGAGCAAATCGACCCCGGGACTTATTCTTTGTAAGCCTAGTACTTATTCTATCGGTCTCTTTTGCTAAGTTATTCTATCGGTCTCTTTTGCTAAGTTATTCTATCGATCTCTTTTGCTAAGTTACGGGGACGTAAACACAACAGCATCGGTTGTCAAGTGATGTTGGAGGGACAAACACAGACACACATACATATATATATATACATATATACGACAGGCTTCTTTCAGTTTCCATCTACCAAATCCACTCACAAGGCTTTGGTCGGCCCGAGGCTATAGTAGAAGGCACTTGCTCAAAGTGCCACGCAGTGAGATTGAACCCAGAACCATGTGGTTGGTAAGCAAGTTACTTACCACACAGCCACTCCTACACATATAAAATAAAATACCAGTCACATACTAAGGTTGTAATTAATTAACTTGTCTTTTCTTCAAGGTTAGAAAGAATTAATATGATAACATGGTCATAAGTTCAAACCTCACTATGGACTCTGAACAACACAGATGACCCTGCTTAAAAAATAATAATTTTATTTGTTATTATTAATTTCACTCATAGTTTTGCTATTGAGTGATTTGTAAGGAGGACATTCAACTGTAAAAACATCTGAAGCAACTACTTAACAAACTGCATCATATCAATGCTAGCATGAAAACGGTGATGCTATACATTGAAAAGTAAATTATTGCATTGATTGATATCAATTATTTCTTTCTTCTTTTCTTTTTTTTACCAGATAAGTCAATAGAGTGTTAATTAAACAAGGTTGTATTAATATATTTTTTCCTTTCATGAAGGTCGGACTGCAATAATAGTTCATTTGAAATTCCACACAGAATAATTGAATGAGATTGACAAAGACGTTCATTGATAAGAATGACAAGCATTGGGAACTGGTAGATTTGATAGAGCATTGAATACAGTGTTTTATGGTATTCGTTCTGGCCCTTTGTGCGCGGAGTTCAAATCCTACTGGGTTCAAATTTGCCTTTCAACTTTTCAGGGTCAATAAATAAAGAACCAGTCTAGTACTGAGACATGTTCTTCTCTCCCTTACTCTCTCCCATTCCCTCCTCCTCTCTCTCTCTCTCTTAAAGAAACCAACTATAGCCAAAAACTGGTGAAGGATGGACTCCACCATCTTTAGGTGCCTAAGACACAGGAGCATTCCTATGACTTCCTCCAGGAGTTGCAGGTTAAGCATGATAACTTTCTTTTATTTTCTTTTATTGGTTTCAGTCATTTGACTATGGCCATACTGGAGCACTGCCTTTAGTTGAACAAATTGACCCCAGGTCTTATTCTTTGTAGGCCTAGTACTTATTCTATCATTCCTTTTTGCCAAATCACTAAGTTACAGGGACGCAAACACACCATCATCAATTGCCAAGTGATGGTGAGTAGGGACAAATATATATACAAACACACACACACACACACACATATATATATATATTTATACTTTGGGTATGGTAGATGAGTTCATCAAAAATTTAGATTCAGATGAATATGGTTGAGGCACCAGAATTTAGTACGGTATTATCCATACAATTTCAAAGTATGGTGATTAAAATCAAAATAAGCAACAAGGATATCCAGAGGTAATGCAGTTCGATCATTTCATGCAACTCCATTTAATTGAACAATGCAATCATTACATCAATTTAAAATGCAGAGCAATCTTCAGCTGCACAAACACATAGAATTTAATTAAATTAGAACAGATGGACACATTAGTATAATTATGTTTAAAATCTCCAAGAAGTTAAGGAGATAGACAAAGAACATGTTGTCTCTACTTCAGCATAGAAGTTACTAAAATTTATGAAATACAACGAATGTTATTTGAAAATACCACCCAGAGTAAAGACATTTGAAGAAAAATTGTGTTCTCAACCATTTTCTTATCAATGTAGTTCTTGAGAAAGCACTTATGAGCTGAGGAGGAGTGAATATTGGTTCCCATTGCTAAATTACATAAAGAATTACATAAAATATTTCCAATGTAAGAATGGTACAAAAGCTAAAGACCAAAAGTCAAAGCAAGGAAATCTGCAGCACTAGTTAGTAGCTAAGAGTAGAAAAATTGAAACCATTAGAGAATTGGTCTTGCCATGAAACTCTATACTGAGCAGTCAGTGCAAGCAGCAGTTACACAGTAAGTGCAATGTGATATCTAGGAAATTAACATGTAACAAAGATATTAGATATGGCAATTATTACAGAAGTCATCATCATCATTGTTTAACGTCCGCTTTCCATGCTAGCATGGTTTGGACGATTTTGACTGAGGGCTGGCTGCACCAGATGGCTGCACCAGGCTCCAGTCTTGATTTGGCAGAGTTTCTACAGCTGGATGCCCTTCCTAACGCCAACCCCTCCGAGAGTGTAGTGGGTGCTTTTTACGTGTCAGGCAGTACTGGCAATGACCTCGCTTGAATCCTTTTACACATGCCACCAGCACAGGTGCCAGTAAGGCGACATTGGTAACAATCATGCTCAAATGGTGCCCTTTTACGTGCCACTGGTATGGAAGCCAGTTGGCTGCTCTGGCAATGATCACGCTTGGATGGTGCTCTTGGCACCCTACTAGCATGGGCACAAGTGCCAGTAAGGCGACGCTGGTAACGATCACGCTCGAATGGTGCCCTTTTACGTGCCACTGGCACAGAAGCCAGTTGGCTGCTCTGGCAATGATCACACTTGGATGGTGCTCTTGGCACCCTACTAGCACTGGCACATGTGCCAGTAAAGCGACGCTGGTAACGATCACGCTCGAATGGTGCCCTTTAAGTACTACTGGCACGGAAGCTGGTTAGCCGCTCTGTCAATGATCATGCTCATATGGTGCTCTTTGCACCCTGCTAGCACGGAGAAAGTAACATGTGAAATGTAGTTAGGATAGTTGGGTGTTGCAATATAGCAAGAAGAGGTGAATGAAGTTTAGGAAATTGTTACCTCATTCCAAGTATAAATGTTTCTGTCTGCAGAAAATACAGATATAGTAATGTGTAAAATGTTTGATCCGTTGGATTTTTAACATTGACTTGTATGGAAAACCAGCTGAGAAAGTGGTTAGTCATTAAAAATGCTTGTGGACATGTGGAGGAGTGAGAGTGATATTGTTATGGACACCTGATGAAAATGGATGATACCTGCTGAATGAAAAATTACTAAATATTGACAATGGAAGGCAATTATCACTGAGTCAGACAATGAAGATATTGGAATAAATGTTCAGATTCAAGATTATTAGACCTCATGGTCATAATGGTAGAAAACCTAACTGAATGGCATGCTGTCATTCATTTTGATTTTGTACTATCACCACTATTATATGGAATAATGATTATGGTGATAATGATGGTGGCTGTGGCAGCAGTAGGGGTGATGTCAGTTCAGTGGCATAATACAACATTTGTTAAAATATATATTAATGATGAATGTAACAATAGTGGTAGTCTTGTAAAATTTATATACCAAAAAAAATTGTATATGTTTCAATGTATGTTTATGTGACTTTGTATGTGTACATGTGTAGAACATTGCCATCTGTCTAAACCAGACCCATACAACTTGGAATGCTGTATGAAATATATTATTTTAGAGAATGATGCTGCAGGCTAGAGCATATTATTTTTCGAATAAAGTAAATTTTTATTTTAATCACTTTTACTTTAAGTTTTTAACCCTGGATAAGGAATAACTGAAAAGTTTTGTTTCTCAATTCTGTCCTAATATGTACTGGATGTTTTTTTTTTTATTTTCCTATAATTTTTTTCCTATGGGTTAACCTTTTGATTTAATATAGATATCTATTACTTTGAACTTCATTAAATGCCTGTTAATGAACTAAAAAGTTTTTTAGTTCATGGTGTATCTTCCAAACCAGTCTAGCACAGAAAGTATATGTAAAATGATGATGACAATTATATATATTATTGTTCATTCTTTTTACATTTGTTATTTCTTGCTAGCATTCGTTAGATGTATACATAATCCTGAGGCGGTGTTTTATAGCCAGTTGTTATTCCTACCACTAATCCTTAATGTCATTTCAAGTGAGAGGATTTTTGCTCCTTTAATCTTTGAACACACACGGCTACCAGATGATTTTTATTTTGACTAAGAACACTGGCTGTAGCTCAGTGATTTTTTTTTCATGCGATCACAGAATACAAGCCCTCATACACACACACTTGCACACAAATGATGTTCTTTGTACAGATTCTGTCTACCAGATTTACTCCCAATGCATTGGATGGTCTGGGGACTGCAGTAGAAGACACATGCCCAAGGTGTCATGAAGTGAGACTGAACCTAAAACTATGTGGTTGTAAAGCGAACATTTTAACCATACTGCCATTAGGATTTCATCACTGCCTGTCAACAACAGAAATTAGCTAATTCTGGATGACTGCTGACATATATCCTGACCCAATCATTACTCCCCTAAGCTAAGATTCTGATGTTATAATACACTCATATAGCAATTTGCTGAATCATAAGAGAACAAGGTAAGCTACTGGGAACCAAGCTCGTGACTTAGTTTTGATTCTAAATATTCTTGGAAAAAGCATTAATGTTATATGCTTTTTATCAAAATAGAAATAAAATATTCTATAGAATATAGTAAATTGCATGTCACAGCAAAAAGATTTTACTTCATATGGTATGTCAACAGTAAATTAATTTAGTAGAGGGCATCTCTCTCCATATCATTGTTTATGGCTATAACTTGTAGTTACAAATTAGCAAATGTATATTTGGTGTTCCAGCATGGCCACAGTCAAATAACTGAAACAAATAAAAGAATATATATATGGCAATTGAAACTGTCATGAACTCAGCCTGATGAGATTTTGCTAACAGACTATTTTTATTTGCATCAAATCTTACAGCTCCTCTTGAGCTTCAAGACAACCTGAAGATAACAATAACAACAGGAAGATTTTTCAGTCTATCCTCCCACGATGCTATAATGTTGTCATAGCAAGCTAACACTTGGAAGCAGATATGCTACTATCAAATAATAATAATAGTAGTAATATTAACATAAAGTTTATTACTGTTAACTGACACAGCATTGACAAGAATGAAACAATTCTAATTATTTATTTCTACTGAAGCTCTCATTGATATTTTAAATGATTTTTCAGAGCTGTTTTTCACTCCTAGGTAAAATATATTTTCATTTTTATTTGGCTTATTTCTTGCAGAAACAAATCTTGTTCTGCATGAAATTAGGCACACCTAGATAACTATGGATATCTCTCCTGCTTTTTCTGTCTCTAATCTCTCTCTCTCTCTCTCTCTCTTTCAGTTTATCACTCTCTCTCTCTCTCTATATATATATATATATATATATAAATATATATATACATGTTAGTATATAGTCATAAAAAGCTGTTTAGGTAATGAGTTTATGTAGATATGCATGTATTATATGTTCACAAGTAAAGATGTATATGTCCATTCGGATTTGAATTTTCTAAAGATGCTATCTTCATTTAAGTGTGTATATGTATGGTGTACATTAAGATACATATAAATAATGCTCTAGTTACATGAATAGAAATATTAAATTATCAATGTGCCGATATTCTTCACACAACATGCATACGCCATACTGGAAGAGTGTGAGCATCCAATTTGCATTAGTTTATATATTTATCAATAGATCTACATAAATGTATTCATGTATGAATATGTATACATGTAGACATTTAATGATGTGTGTGTTTGCGCACACACACACACACACACACACACACACACGTATATGTGTAAACAAATGCATACATTAATTTATATAATAATTGAGATTTAATGCACATTTTCGTATAGATGCAGACAGAACAATTTTATGGAAAATTATTGCATGTGTGTATTTGCGTGCTTGCTTATCGTCATACATGCATGTATGTATGTGTGTATATATTGTATATACATACATCCACATACAAGGGTGAGTCAAAAAGTAACGCAATTTTTATTTGCATTACTTTGATTCATCTTTTTGTGTGTTTGTGTATACACACACACACACACACACAGACTGAGGATGTGTTCCTACATACACTCTCACAGAAATATTTAATAGGATCACTATCATGCATAAAATATATGTAATAAAACTTTTAATACAAATAAAATATAATATAAACACTTTATTTCATTTTTTTTTTTTTACTTTAATAAGTTTCTTCCTTTTGTAGCAGCTGTTTTACTGTTTGTTAGATATTACCATTCCAATGCAATTGTTTTGTTTTTTTTTCTTCTTTCCAAAATAGTTCAATGCCTTGAGCATTCACTAGTATCTATCTATATATTGTAAGAGTGTAAGTTATGCAAATTTTCATTAAAAAGCTTTGTGAACATCTAAGGTGGAGGAAATAGCAGAGAAAATTCACAGCAGTTAAACTACGCCGGAAATAACACAGATTACTGAAAAAAAAATATGAACAAATTAATAAATAAACTCTCTAAAATTATACAAAATGAAACATACTTTAGATTGAATAGCATTCAGCTTGGCAAATTAACTCTCAGAAAGCATTGAAGTCATCATGCTCCTTCCGTGTGTATTGATTCTTGCTTCAAATATTTTTTTTTTAATACAACTATATTCCTACATCTAATAGTTTAATACAAGCGACCTGTGGAGTGTCGATAAATTGATGGAGAAGGAGGACATTATAAAAATATATTTAATTCATTAACCTATTAAGTTGACACTGGATTGTGTTGTTCCATGTTGGTATATTGTTGTTCATTGGTTGAATAATGGCTCCTTCTACAGAAACTGTGATGCAAGCTACAAACTAGGGTGGGGGGCTGAACAAACTATGGAGGATTAGATCTCTCACCTCCATCAGAAACCTGTGGAATGTCATTACATTGACACTGGATGATAGACAACACATCACTTTGTTTAGCACCACCACCACCAGAAGTTCATTCCGATATGAGCATTTGGACTAAGTCTTCTGTCTGAGATTGAATTTACCTTTCATCCTTGTAGGATTGATAAAATAAATAGCAGTACTGTATTTAGTTAGGTTCACAGTGTCAGTGTAATGTCATGTCACAAGTTTCTGATGTTGAAGATCAACAGAGTAAAGATAGTTCAAAACTGTGAGAGAGATAGCTTTGTAGTTCCTACATAAACCATCTTGTACAACTGCAAATCAATCTCCATTGTTTAAAATTTCATTTCAGATCATTGATCCATTGGTCAAAATTCCAATATTTCACATGTCAATTTCTTTAATTGTTTGTTTGTAGCCAGTTACTGTAAAATATTTTATTTGTAAACATTTCCATTTTCCATTACGGCTTAAAGGTTTTATAATAAATTTTCTGTTTCTCATGGCAACAATCTCATCTCTGCTACCAGTAGCAGTAAAATTTCATTTGCCACTTGAATTTTTTTGCTTCTATACTACAACAACTTATTCCTCTGTTCATCATTTTGAATGGAGGACTGTCACACACTGCATATTTTCATTGAGTTTGTATAAATATTTTATTCTTTTATATCATTTAACTTATCAACCTCATGAAATACAATTGTGTAAGTTATAAATTATTATGTCTATAGTGACATTTACCTTTGGCTGTTATTTTGCCTTTCTTTTGTCCTAGTGCTTGTCAAAATGAACTTCAAACTTTTATAATTGTGAAATACTTTCTTTGTCCATTTTCTTATTTTGTTCCTATGTCAAATTTCCCATTATTTCAAAGCCATTCATTGTTTAAGATGTCATTTTAAAACAATGAAACTGTTCTCAAATGTACTCACGTTACCCTGATATTGCTTAGAT
This sequence comes from Octopus sinensis, assembly GCF_006345805.1. Classification (NCBI taxonomy): domain Eukaryota; kingdom Metazoa; phylum Mollusca; class Cephalopoda; order Octopoda; family Octopodidae; genus Octopus; species Octopus sinensis. The sequence continues at coordinate 44,998,023 of NC_043014.1, read as the reverse complement.
GAAAACGAATGCTGCTACAAAGATTCAAGCTGGCATACGAGGTCACCTTACACGTAAAAAGATCAAGACAATGAAGGTAAAAGTGTGATCCCATGCTTGAGCTCCAGCCCTCTCACAGCCTTATTTACCAAACTGCTTTTTGAAGTGTTCTTTCCAAAAGCATAATCTTTCAACAATCTGCTTCAAATATTAATCTCAGCTTGAAAAGCCTTCAACAATACAACTAGTTGTTTAAAAGTAGCTACTCAACTCTTGCTTTTAAGTAACAACTAAACCACTAATACGCATTTCATTGCTTGTTTGTGTTTGATCTCTGTGTTTTTCTGTGTGCCAAATTCAGTGTACTAACTGTATATGTATCTGAATATAATTGATTTTTATATCTTAGCTTTTCACAACAAATTTAGTTTGAAAACATTTGTTTTGCTAAGTGTGTCTATGACATTTTAGTAAGTAGTATTGTAATTTCCTAATACAGCTTTTATTTTTGCTTCTAAATATTTGATTAAATACTGCCTACATGTCAAACCAATCATTTCGATACAATACTGTTATGTGTGTGCGTATATCTATATAATAAAATGAATGGTTGGAGGTGGACTGTTTGATATGTATGTCAGAAATGTTAGACAATTTCATGCCCAATAATATTAGGAGCACAATAAATAAATCTGTGTGTGTGTGTGTGTGTGTTGTGTGTTTGTGTTGTGTGTGTGTTGTGTGTGTGTGTGTGTGATAAGTATGCTAGATGCACAGATGACATTAATCAGATTTAGAAGGAGTTATCACTATCCAATCATTTCATCACTATTTCTTGATCATAAGTTATCTAAATTTTCTTCTTTTCAGAAAGTGATATGGGTGTACTTACTACTTAATTCTAGCTTTGAAACTGATACACTATCTCAGTATCATACCAGTTTCAAATATCTAGCATCTAAATGTCCTCCTTAGTTATAGCATGTAAACATATATACTTTACCCAAAACCCTACATTAAACTCCTATATAAGGCACACATAAAAATGTACGTATATGTACTAACAATATGGATTAAATCTTTCCTCACCGGCATAAGCTATAACTAAGAATGTATATGAAAGAGATATTTAATTTTCAGTGTTAGAACAAGTTTAGGTAGTATTTATAGAAATTAAGCACCCTTGAATAAATAATATTTAAACTTCAATGCAAAAGTGTAATAAAAGAGGAGTTCAGAAATGGGAAAACATGAGAACTTTATACAGGATGGTGACCTGGTTCTCATTGTACATTCTGTTGAAGAGTTGAGGAGAAAGTCCTCAGCTTAAAAGAATGATATAGAATTCCAAAGACCTTAAAGGTCAACATAGCAAATATCAAAGGAGTAATTAACAATAGAGAGGAGAAAATCCCAGTACACTTTGGGATGTAGTTTTGCTCGGCATATGCTATACAATGGGAACACAAGCAGTGCAGTGAGAGTGGGATCTCAGTGGTGGAGACATACAGTTCTATATTCACATTTATTTTATTTTTATGCATCAAATTCTTTTGTTGTATATATATATATATATGACTTCATCACAGACCAGTATATTTACTTTGTCTGTTAGAGGCCAGTATTTAACCAGTTGTGATAGATTGTAGTACATGTGTATATGCACACACACAAGCATATATATATATCATCATCATCATCATCATTTAGCATCCGCTTTCCATGCTAGCATGGGTTGAACGGGTCAACTGGGGTCTGGGAAGCCAGAAGGCTGCACCAGGCCCAGTCTGATCTGGCAATGTTTCTACAGCTGGATGCCCTTCCTAACGCCAACAACTCCATGAGTGTAGTGGGTGCTTTTTACATGCCACCGGCACAGGTGCCGGGCGAGGCTGCCAACGGCCACAGACGGATGGTGCTTTTTACGTGCCACCGGCACGGGGGCCAGGTGAGGCTGGCAACGGCCATATATATAATAAATAAACTTAGAAGCATTGAGTGAGCTGGTATTTTACAGAAAATGAAGTAAACCTCAAATGCAAAATAGGATCGGTTAAATACCCTTAGAAGATAGGAAAAAGTGACTAGCGAGCCACTAGAGGGAATCAAACCCTCTCCCTCTCAAATTCCAGCTGAGTGCCCTGTACCATTAAGCTAAGCAACCCCTGACAACAAATACCTTCTTTTATTATGCTAAATAATATCTTTTGGAATGAGGACATTTTTTATAAATAAACTTAGAAGCACCAAGTGAGTTGGTATATAGATATATATATACAAAGTAAGATAGGGGTTATGAGGGTAACCCACTATGGGATATCAGTTATCCAATATACTGCTGGTGAAGCAATTATGAATATATATATATATATATATATATATATATATATACATATATATATATATATATATATAATCAAAATAAGCAACAAGGATATCAAGAAGTACAGTACAATCGTTTCATGCAACTCCATTTAATTGAAAATGCAATCATTACATCAATTTAAAATGTAGAGCAATCTTCAGCTGCACAAACACATAGAATTTAATTAAATTAGAACAGATGGACACATTAGTATGATTATACCTAAAATCTCCAAGAAGTTAAGGAGATAGACAAAGAACATGGTGTCTCTATCTCAGCTTCGAAGTTACTAAAATTATCAAGAAGACCCTGCCTGTTACTGATTTTTATGTCTTTTTGAGGTCAGTTTTAATTTATAGACTAGTTTATGCAAAAGAGTACTTAGCAGTAAGAGTTTCAATCAAAATAATTCTTTTAGATGTTAAGAGGGTTCTTTAAAAGTAGTTTTGAAGCTGTTACCTAGGAAACCTATTTAACAGTGTACAGGACATACTAGCCAAAAGTAAGAATGGCATGGATAAAGTTCAGAGAGCTATTATTTCTGCCATTATGAAACAAGGTTCTTACTCCAATTTGAGGAGCAGACTGTGTGATGTGTATACATGAAGAGGATTTATGGAGGCTGGGAAGAAATGAGGTAAACATGCTCCATTGGATGTGTGATGTGTGATTCATGTGTGCATGAATAACAGCGAAAATTAGCTTATAACAAAACTAGGTTGAGAAGGAATCAAAAATAGTGTTCAAGAGAGAAGACTGTGCTGGTATGAATGAATATGTGCTGAATATTGACAATAACAGCTGCATAAATAGGTGTCAAGTGAGCCAAGTGGAAGGATCTTATGAAAGCGGTGACTCAAGGAATACATATGAAGAAGTTGTGAAAGCTATTTTCAAAAGGCTGAAACTCACAAGGTGCCTGGGAAGGCCCAGCCAACCAACTCATGCAAACAGAGAGAAATATGTGTGACAATAATGTTAATGATGATTATACAAAACATCAAATATTATCATTTGCTCATACCTGTACACATACAGAAGACTTCTCCCACTCTTTCTTCATACATCAAAAGCATAAAAAAAAATGTGTTAACATTTGTTTCACCCAAATATATTTCAGTCCTGATTGATACTGTATTGTGCACTATATACACACACACACACACACACACATATATATATATATATTATATATATATATATATATATATATATATATATATATATATATTATATATATATATATATATATAATCAAAATAAGCAACAAGGATATCAAGAAGTACAGTACAATCGTTTCATGCAACTCCATTTAATTGAAAATGCAATCATTACATCAATTTAAAATGTAGAGCAATCTTCAGCTGCACAAACACATAGAATTTAATTAAATTAAAACAGATGGACACATTAGTATGATTATACCTAAAATCTCCAAGAAGTTAAGGAGATAGACAAAGAACATGGTGTCTCTATCTCAGCTTCGAAGTTACTAAAATTATCAAGAAGACCCTGCCTGTTACTGATTTTTATGTCTTTTTGAGGTCAGTTTTAATTTATAGACTAGTTTATGCAAAAGAGTACTTAGCAGTAAGAGTTTCAATCAAAATAATTCTTTTAGATGTTAAGAGGGTTCTTTAAAAGTAGTTTTGAAGCTGTTACCTAGGAAACCTATTTAACAGTGTACAGGACATACTAGCCAAAAGTAAGAATGGCATGGATAAAGTTCAGAGAGCTATTATTTCTGCCATTATGAAACAAGGTTCTTACTCCAATTTGAGGAGCAGACTGTGTGATGTGTATACATGAAGAGGATTTATGGAGGCTGGGAAGAAATGAGGTAAACATGCTCCATTGGATGTGTGATGTGTGATTCATGTGTGCATGAATAACAGCGAAAATTAGCTTATAACAAAACTAGGTAGAGAAGGAATCAAAAATAGTGTTCAAGAGAGAAGACTGTGCTGGTATGAATGAATATGTGCTGAATATTGACAATAACAGCTGCATAAATAGGTGTCAAGTGAGCCAAGTGGAAGGATCTTATGAAAGCGGTGACCCAAGGAATACATATGAAGAAGTTGTGAAAGCTATTTTCAAAAGGCTGAAACTCACAAGGTGCCTGGGAAGGCCCAGCCAACCAACTCATGCAAACAGAGAGAAATATGTGTGACAATAATGTTAATGATGATTATACAAAACATCAAATATTATCATTTGCTCATACCTGTACACATACAGAACACTTCTCCCACTCTTTCTTCATACATCAAAAGCATAAAAAAAAATGTGTTAACATTTGTTTCACCCAAATATATTTCAGTCCTGATTGATACTGTATTGTGCACTATATACACACACACACACACATATATATATATATATCTATAGATATATATATATATGTCATTATCATCATCAACATCGTTTAATGTCCACTTTCCTTGCTAGCATGGGTTGGACGATTTGACTGAGGGCTGGCGAACCAGATGGCTGCACCAGGCTCCAATCTGATCTGGCAGAGTTTCTACAGCTGGATGCCTTTCCTAATGCCAACCACTCCGAGAGTGTAGTGGGTGCTTTTATGTGCCACTGGCATGAGAGCCAGTTAGACAGTACTGGCAATGGCCATGCTCAAATGGTGTTTTTTACGTGCCATATATATAATATACACACACATGTATAACTTCTGTATATCCCAGTTTTGAAATAGTTACACCATATACATGTGTATCATATGATGTAATTAAAAAGATTGGCATCAGGAAGGGCAGCCGGTGGTAAAACACATCCTTAAAGTCCCTTCTAACCAGCATGGGAAAGGGAATGTAAAAATAGGGATGATAATGACAATCATGCTGCCACCACCACCACCACCACTAATATATACAGAATTTCAAGTCTTCCATTAAAGTCTGTTGGTGCCTAAATATTTTACATACACACACATGAACACGCATGCACACACACACTCACACACACACATACACAGGGAGAAGTTTGCAGAAAAATTAAGGAAATATTTGTCTTCAAAGATGAAACTTGACACAGCATTCATGTAGAATCTATTGGTAAAATTGATATCTATAAATGAAATAGTAGAACCTGAGGAAATTAGTGATTTGGGAAAAGAAAATATGTGCTGACAAGTAAAGTTTACTAGGGTGGTCATATTTTACAAGCAAAACACTTATTTTTACTGTATACCCCTTTATAGGATATAATCAGATTATTTCTCCTAACAATGTCAAATTCCACACATTTTTTCATTACATCCATGGACTTTTGTTACTGCTTCTTTTCATTTTCCTTCTTTCCAGCTTCTTCTAGTCTTTGCCTTCCATTGTTAACATTTCATCACTTGTATTTTATATAAGTTACAGTCTGTGGATACCATCAGTGTAGGGTACCCATGGGCTGTGTCTTTTCTTTCTATTAACTTGAATTCTTTCCTATCTGTTTTCACTATACATGTAACATTCGATGCTTGTTGCAGTCATCAACCCTGATCAGATTTATGATTAATGGCCTTTACAGCTACAGGAGTAACCAGGACTACATTAGCAATGTGTCCTTTTTTACAAGGCGGCGAGCTGGCAGAAACGTTAGCACGCCGGGCGAAATGCGTAGCCGTATTTCGTCTGCTGTTACGTTCTGAGTTCAAATTCCGCCGAGGTCGACTTTGCCTTTCATCCTTTCGGGGTCGAAAAATTAAGTACCAGTTACGCACTGGGGTCGATATAATCAACTTAATCCGTTTGTCTGTCCTTGTTTGTCCCCTCTGTGTTTAGCCCCTTGTGGGTAGTAAAGAAATATGTGTCCTTTTTTATCTCTCCCTGTTTGCCCTGTGTATTTTCATGTGATCCATTAGACCCATGAAGCCAAGCAAAATCACATTCATGGCAGATACCGGTGTCACACAAACGACACCCATGCCAATGGCACATAAAAGCACCCATTACACTCTCAGAGTAGTTGGTGTTAGGAAGGGCATCCACTCATAGAAACCATGTCAAATCAGACCGGAGTCTGGTGCAGCCTTCTGGCTTGCCAGCCCTGGTCAAACCATCCAATCCACACTAGCATGGACAATGGACGTTAAATTATGATGGTGGTGGTGGTGGTGATGGTCATGGTGGTGGTGATGCTGCTGATGATGGCAGGATGTGATTTAAGGAAGATTTGGCTTCCATTTCTAGCTAGTCAAATTACTGTACAGAGGCTCTATCATTGGCTCAAATATTGTGTTCAGGGGTTATTTCTATTGTTGGTATTTTTCATTTTTTTCAATGTTTATCTTGGCATTTGCTCTTTTCTTTTTCTTTTTAAAATTGTACTCATTATTACAACTGTTATTATATGTTACTATCTCCTAATATAATAATGAGTGTAGTGTTTTTATATATTTGTGTATATATATATATATATATATATATATATATATATATAAATTTAGAGAAAAACCTCTATTAAACAATTCAATAATGAATGATGTTATTCACACCATATAGAAAACATATACTATAAAAACCTTATTCTAAAAATCAATAAAGTACAATAAATAGTAAATAGTAGTAAAAAGACTACACATGTTTCATGACTATATTTTCAAATAGATAATAATAAAATCAATTCGATTTAAAATTAAATCGATCTAAAATTAATTCTATTTAAAAACATAGTCACTCATCAGGTCTAATATAATAAATAATAAAAAAATAATATTGGGTTGTCCGGAAAGTTCATGCCGATTTTTAAAGAAAAGAAAAAGGTCAATAAATACTTGCCATTACATTTTTAAGCAATCAAATATGAAGCATTTGCACAATGTGTTTCCATCTTTCCTTTAACTTGAAAATACCCTCTTCCCAGAAATATTCCTTATATACACATTGTCATCCATCAAATTTCAAATCCACAAGTAGGTTACATGTCAGCATAATAAAAAATTGTTTTGGTTTGTTCCCTTAGTATTTAAGTAAATCAATATTTCTTACTTTTAGTTCAGTCATTATAATATAGAATCATTTTTTTATTATGCTGACATGTAACCTACTTGTGGATTTGAAATTTGATGGATGACAATGTGTATATTAGGAAATGGTTTAGAGAATGCATAATTATTCCAGCCATTTTTCATTGGATTTCTGACAACAAAATGTTGATTAACTTATTTGTAGTTAGCATGATTTTCAGAAAATGTTTTGTGTACGTGAGACAGCGAGATAAAGATTGGCAGACATGTTTTGTCTAAAACAGTCTAAATGAATCTCAAACTGTGACTCCACCAAGAAAAAACATTCCATTTATAACTGTTTTCACTCTAAATAGACACTTAATAAAACATTGAACAATAAATACTTTTTTTTTTATTATTTATTTAAGGAAAAAAATCTATAGTTTACAGAAAACATATCAGTAATAAGGATAACACATACTGAAAACTTTCTATTTTACAACATTGATTATTATTGGGTTTCACATAAAGTAGTTTATGTTTGTTTGGTGTTTGGGCTTTTTTCTCCAAAATAAACTACATATGTTACAAAGGTTAGAAACAAGAATATTAGACTATTAACCCAAATTACAATATTATATTTTTGCTTACACATTTGTAAGTAGTCTGAGGTTCAAGCAAATGTAATGGATTAATATTTTTATTTCTTCAAAGTAATTATTTTGGCTTCATTGTATGTTCACTGAAGCCTGAACAGCCTTCTTGAAGAGGAAGTGGTATAGTCAGTCTGCTAAACTACAGTATATTATGGCTACTAACTTAATGAAAACCACAGAATTTGGGGGATTTGAACAACGAATTATGAAATTCAATTGTTAAATATTCACTTTATTTCTGAAGCAACTCTACAATCTAATTTAATCTCAATATTACATAAACAGTTCCGAAGATATTGATCATAATAAATCACTTTAAAATATTTTATATTTTAAGCACTTTCATGAAATTATTTCAAGGAACAATTATAAAAACACATTACATGATTGCTAAAGATAACTTAATTTAAAGTATTTGTCAAACACTTTCAGATGCTATGATTGAATTTAAAATGGTTCTGTGTTGTAGCATCATCAAATATTAAAGAGAGATTGCAAGTCAGAAATGATACAAAACAACCGTGTTAAACTTTAATTGTTAGAAAGACATTCTTTACATCATAATGTATAAGAAAATATCACTTTCAACTGTGCTAAGAATTGGTTTACGATTCTTGAAATCCAATTTTGTTATTTGAAACAACTATCAAACCTCCCACAGTTACTGCATGCCATGATAAGGAAATCCTATATTTTGAAATATCCTGAAACTAAGACATATCTTATAAAATATGCATAATCTTTTTCCAAATATTTCTTCTAAATTGCTAACCGATATCAACATGGTATAGAACTGTTAAGTGTTTCTATGTTTCATATATAGACATCAGAAATGGATATAACAAAATTAGATTAGTAATCTTAAGATTGTGAAAATTTATTAGTATAGTCCAATGTTTTGAAGCCTCTCTGTAAATAAACCATCCATCCATCCATCCAATTAATATGATTCAAACTTATTCACCAACTGACACTATATTTGTTTTAATATTTTTGCCATGTTTATACCATGAAGATATATATTACAAAGTTATTTTATGTATCTGGAATGTTCTGACTTAAACTTTGTGCTAAAGTATAAGGGTTTCTGATAGTTCAAATCTTTGTTAAGATAATGGCCTAAGGAACTGTAAACATGGATCTCAAAATTAATTTGATTGACAGTAAATATATACATTAAGTAGTTTTCATGACAAGTTATCAATTTTTATTAAATGCATCATGGACTCTCCCATCGAAGATGATGTATAAGTGTTCAGCTTTTGCTGAACAACCTACACAAATGATTTGTTTATAGTGATCAAATATATGTGCTGTACATTAGTTCACTCCCACCATCAAATCAAGATTGCCTGAACAGGTGCATGGTATACCACATGTCATGTGTCAAAGTGATTGCAGAGCAATGTGAGATGAAGTGTTTTGTTCAAGAACACATCACATCACTCGGTCTAGAAACTGAAACAATGATCTCACAATCACGAGTGCAACACCCTAACCATTAGGCCCATGCATCTGCATGTAAATGTATACCAATATACATTAGTTTAAAAAATATATGTATGTATATATATATATCACCATGACCACCGTGACCAACCAGGCTATCAGATGTTGCTCCACATCGCTGGTCACAATGCACTTCACATCATTTTAACCCCGCTGGCTAAGTGAGCAGGCCAACAGAAGAAAGAATGAGAGAAAGTTGTGGCAAAAGAGTACAGTAGGGATCGCCACCACCCCGTGCCGGAGCCTCGTGAAGCTTTAGGTGTTTTGGCTCAATAAACACTCAGAACGCCCGGTCTTGGAATCGAAACTGCGATCCTTCAACCGCGAGTCTGCTGCCTTAACCACTGGGCCATTGCGCCTACACACACACACACACACACACATATATTTTCATTAGAAGTAATTCTCTTTTATATCTCCCAATTCACTTCTCCCATGAAGAACTGTGCCCCAAATATTAGAATTATTTTCTCTTTGTGGTTCCAAAACTTATTCAATTTCCTGAACATTGTTGAATTGATTTTTACTGAAGCAGACCTTCACTAATTTCCTTTTGTTCTTTTCTCTAATGCTTGACTTTGTTATTTAAGAATCAAGTGTCTTAGCTAGGAACACTGCAACGCTAACGACAAGATATATGACCTATGTTCTTCTTGCCTATTGTGTAGCACTCTGCTGACTCAGTCACCTATTGTAATATCAATTGAAGATTTTCATGTGTTACTTTATTGAATTCTAAAATGCTGTAAAGTAGCTGGGAAACTCAATCAAATTACATACGTACTTTTTACACATTATAAGATGTTTGAATGCCATGGAAAACCATGTTATAAATTACTAGTAATTCATGCACTCTCAGTATCTCCGTCCAATCTCAGAGTATAATTATCCTTGTCATTACTATTTTTATGATTAATGTAGAAAGTTAGATATATAATTCAGTACAAAGTTTGATGATATCTTTGGATAGAGTGAAGGTTCCTGAAATATACTCTTGAAGTCTTGATTTACTTCTATCTTAATTTCTACCATCAAAACCTAAAGAAAATTATAGTATTGACCAAATAGTTCATTAATGGTTATCTGCAAAAGTTCTTTAGTTTTATCACTTCTGTTTATCTTTATGAATGCATTTCAGTGACGAGACTATCGGAAACGATTCCATTTTGTATCGGAAATATGTTATTAACCTAGTTTTCTCACAGACAATTTAAAGATATAATTGCAGCAACAACAAAAATTAGTAATAAAATATCATCATTATATCAATTAATCTGTACTATTTGAGAATTTCTAATGAAAATTCTAATAATTCATATGATACCAAATTTTCCTTAATTGACCATTTTTTAGAATGTGTTGTGTTTCTTTAGTAACTTTTCTAATTGCATAACTCTGTCAACAAATTCAAATTATACATTAAAGTTTTATTCCTTGACAAAATCACAGCTATGAATAATGCCAATATAACATTTATCTTTTATTGCTGTATTTTGGATGTGTATTAAGACAGTCATGAAAACCAAAGGCAAACTAAATGCAATTTCAAATTTATTTTCATTTCTTTCTGTTTTAAGCTCAAATCCTGCTAGTATCATATCTAGTGATATGTTTGGGTCTTGTTAGTTTGGCTTACTATACAAAATTTTAAAATTAACCTTATACTTTTTGAATAATTTAGATATAACCACTTATATAATTCACCTCTTTGTAATTTGAGAGTATGCCCAGACACATCTTCACCACCATCATCTCTCTTTCCTCTATCTCTCTTTTTTCCAACCGGGGTTGGCATGGTATCTATGGCTGGATGACTTTCCTAATGCCAACCATTTTACTGAATGTACTAGATGCTTTTTACAATATACCAGCATCAATGAAGTCATCAAATAACTTGCAAGGCAAGAACCTTCAGCTGAGGCAGGGAGTAGAATTGAGGGAGGTGCCTTTGTGCCAGGTGACAAGAGATAAAAGTATGACAGCGGGACAGAGAATGGTGTCTTGCTGTAGAGGAGATACATGTCTAAACCTTTAAGAAAGCTGGATTAAGTGTTACTTATCAATATCTAACTCTTAAACCGAATAAAAATTTTGCAAAGACTAGTAATCTATTAGATACTTTTTGAAAGAATAATTATATATTGTGAGTTTGGGACTGAAATACTGAATAAAGTTGTTTAAGTCAGCTAGGTTTTGATCATGCAGACATATGATCAAAAGTATTCCAGGTCAAATCATTGTATCGTTTTCTTCACAGTTGTCCTTGTATCTAGAAGTACCTTATACCTTGTGTCCTTTTTAAAGGCAAGTAAGGTGATTTAGCTGTTGTTTTTAAAGTCTTGAGTGGCCATGTAGAAGCCCTTTTCATTGGTTCAACTGAATACAACAGTTATGAGGTCAGGAAGAATGTGAAAAAAATAGATTACAGTAAAGATAGGAGTTAGAAGACAGAAGTAGAAAAAGGAGATGGAGAAATTGGAGAAGTTTGAGAAGATAGAGAAAAAGAAATAATGTTTCCCCCAAACGAAGAATGAAAAAAAAATAAAGAACCCAAGTACCAAGTAAGCTACAAAGTCACTGTTAACTGCCAACACCAGAAGCACACATAACATTTCCACATTGATGTTCAACTATTCTGCTCTGAAGCCAAATTAAAATTGCCTATTTATATCTGGCAGTCATTACCACACTATTGATAAGTTCCTAAAGACTGCACAATTTTCTAAAATTTGCTCCACTTTTTAAAGAGTGTACGGTTTTGTGAAATATAAGCATTGGTATTGGTTACCAATATAGATCGGAGACGTGATATCAGATTTAATAGCGTTTATCTACTTTTTGAATCAATAACATCACATAATTAACTTAGAGTCATTTACGAAAATGTACAAATATTATCATCACTGTCAACAATAACAACATCCTCCTCCTCCACCTCACCAGCAACAGCAACATTATTAATAGTGGCGGGGATGGCTGAAGCAGTCGTAAATGGAATGCGTAACAGTATTAAATATCCAGTTTATGTCTTTTGCAGACATGAGTTCAAACTATGTCAGGAGCAAATTTCTTTTCGTTCCTACAGTGCAGAGGTTGGGAACCTTTTCAGTTCAGAGAGCAAACTGCTAGTGCACAAAATCTGTGGGAGTGTGTGTGTGTTGCAAAAACTAATGTATTTTTGATTTTATAAATCCATAGATATGCAACTTATATAAAATAGCTGTTTTGATCATAGAATTCAAACTTTTCCCATTTTTATCTGTGTTTTTAAAAGGCTTTATCAGTGGGCTTTTCAAATTTGAGTCTAAGTAAACAGTTTTACATCCCTGTTTTAGATGATCATTAAAGTTTGTACCGGTATTATACTCATATTGAATCAAGTGATTGACCTCAAACCTAAACTATTTGGCTTTGTCAAAATGGATCAGTATTATAAGTGTCAGGAAGGATATCAGCTGCAAAATTCTTTTTCAAATAATCTATGATCAAAGGCATTCCAGCCTTGACCATTGATATTTTTCCTTTCAGACACAGTGTATCCTAGAACTATATTATAAGGAAATAAGTCTTTATTTAACCTTTTAGTATTTAAACTGGCTGTAGCCAGCCCAAATATCCTACCGGTTTTATATTCAAACTGGCTAAACCTGGCCTCTCACACTTGCCCAACAATATCATTCTAAAAATTATCAATCATGTCATTGAAATCTCTAAGCTACAAGATAATGCATGGTAAATGCAAAACAATATGAATAAACAAGCATTACATTTGACAGAGTAATCATCATCATCATCATCATTTAACGTCCGCTTTCCATGCTGGCATGGGTTGGACGGTTCAACTGGGGTCTGGGAAGCCAGAAGGCTGCACCAGGCCCAGTCTGATCTGGCAGTGTTTCTACAGCTGGAGGCCCTTCCTAACGCCAACCACTCCGTGAGTGTAGTGGGTGCTTTTTACGTGCCACCGGCACAGGTGCCAGAGGAGGCTGGCAAATGGCCACGACCGGATGGTGCTTTTTACGTGCCACCGACACGGGGACCAGACGAAGCTGGCAACGGCCGTAATTTTGGTAAACCTACAAGCCCTGGGTGAGATTGAGCCTCAGCCCAGGCTGCTGTTTACATATGTCTTTACCCACAAGACCATTGAAACAACAACTCTGAACGTTAAAGGGTTAAAGGAAATTACAACTACTTCTGATAGGTCAAGTAACAATGAAGAATTTCCCTTGATGGTTTGAGAAACTGTAGTTTGTTCATATAAGTATCCAATTTCTTTATTATTTTCAATTCACCTGTAATTTAAGTGATTTCAGTTATTTCCCATTTCTACGTTAGGTCACCAGACTTCACATAAATAAGTTACAGTTAAGAGAATATTTCAGTTGATTTGATACTGCCTTCTGTTGCTATTGTTTCTGCTGTTCATTTACCAGGAATGAATTATTCTCAGGAAATACAGATTTGATTATTTCAACTTTAATTCCAGATTGCTAACAGGCATAGTATCTTGATCAAAAGATGCATAAATTGATTTCAGTTTTTTTTTTTTTTATGAATGGTAACAGTAGTAGGATGATGACATTTTATGAAAGTAGCAGGTGAATTTAAATATTCTAACAAAGCACTTAGATAAATCACTTATACATACCTGGATACACTAAGCATAGGGAATTATGACTAAAAAACTGAAAGCAGGAAGTTTTTCTATTCTCTGTATGTATCTCCCATTCTATTTCATAATGGTTGGAATGGTACTGGAAATGTTGGCCTCATTAGAGTGTTTTTACAAAAGAATGTCTGTTCCTTCCTAACTACCTAACAATGATTTGCTACATAGAATCAAAAGCAGGCATGCCGTTTTCTAGTCCCATAATGGATACTTTCTCTATGAAACCTACTTCACCGCCACATTGTTTTGAGTCCAATTCCCACTGGATCAACCTTATTTAGGTCAGTAAAATAGTACTAGCAATGTAATAGGGTCAACTAAATAAAGTAAAACTCACTCTTGCAAAGCATTGGTCTTGTATTTAGACAGAGAAAAAAAGTTATCAGAATTGTGATTGCTTTAGAACAGTGTTTCTCAACCATTTTTTATATGTATGGACCCTTTTGATTCCTATTTTACTCAAGTGAACCCTCCTAGCCATTCAATGTTTAAAAAAAACATTTATTTTTACAATGAGAGAGAGAGAGAGAGTTAAATTCCTAGGTTGGGCAAGACATTTAATTTTGCATTGCTTCAGTCTAGTCAGCTCAGAAGGAGTACCAGTCAAGTTCTGGTGCAACTCTCTCTTCCTACAACTGTCACATGAGTGATGTCTCACTGGGTTGAAGAGAAGGAGTCAATTAGATGTCTGTGTTTGCTTGTAACAACATAAGCCCCCAAAACATTCAGTGAAAGCACGATACATGTTACCATACTCTCTGTTACTTTCTATCTCTCACATACACACACATATAATGTATACAATGAGCTTTGTACAGTTTTTGTGTATCAATTCCATTGGTTGGCCTGGGGCAATAGTGGAAGATGCTTGTCCAATATGCCACACAGTGGGACTGAAGCTGGAATCATGGTTGCAAAGCAAACTTCTTAACTATACAGTCATAGAGTATAGAAATTCAAAGATTAAAGTGAGAAACATGGGGGGAAATTACACAAATTAATACTATAGTGAAAAGCCAAAGATATGGAAACTAAATCGATAAACAAACTAAAACTGGCTCCAGAAAGAATAATGTCAATAATTATTGTCATCTGTATTCAGCCCAGCATTAACAGAATGATTCTGAAATAAGTTTCTTAATGCTCGTTGCCAATAAAGTATAACCAAGGAATTGTTTATGAGTCATATTGGAATGCTTGCTTCATAAAATTCATACACCCTCTGGGAGTGGAAAAGAAAGTTGATAATTTGTACTGTCTCTAATATAACCTGAAAACAGGCACATAAGAAGTTTTTATTAAAATCAACACTTAATACTGTTAAAACCAGAGCTAAATACAAGTCTTTAAGAGCCCCCCTGGGGTTCTAGATAGTCTTGAATTAAGTTAAGACTGAATTATAATATATCATCATCATCATCTTTCTAGGTCTGCTTTCCATGACTGTGTATGGGTGTGTGTGTGTGTGTGTTCGTGTTCTATTGACTCCAGATTTGAAAATATCAAGACAAAATCAGAATTCTAATTCAAAATTTACTGGAATGTAACAATTTACTGGAATACTGTATGTTATTAATTCAGTACTTTCCCATTTCCACCAGATCACCACACCCCAAGCAATTTATAAATTGATTAATTAATTAACTAATTTCCTATTTGTTCTTTAAAGTCTAAGAATTGATGACTAATAGTTAGGACAGTTGGTCATTTACAAAATTTTGATTGAGAAATTTCATTTTAAAGGGCCTAGGGCCTGGTTGAGAATTAAGATCTTGTTTCAATTTTAAGCGTCTTTGTCTTCTATATTTTATGAGTTTCATTTTATCTTTAACTATTTTGTTTTTGGTATTTTCTTTCTAACAGCCTCACTTTTTATTTTCTTGGTTACTTGGTTAGGTAACTCTAGACACCATTCTGTTATTTCAGGGTTAAGAAAATAAACTAAACATTATGATATAGGAGCTCTGATAACATTGTTATCACTTTAATTATCTTATACTCTGTACATTTAAAAGAAAGTTTTTTTAAAAAATGAAGTCATTGAATGAAAAAGATAAATATACAAAACATTTTTCATTATTTAAAGGCAAAATAGATAGTAACATGTTAAAAGGAGTGAAACCTGTTGAAAACATCTTTGTTAATCATAAAAACACACCTGTGGCAGGTAAAAGTAATTGATGTTTTAGTTTCAGGGATGAAAGATTTCCTTTTTGTTTTTCTAATCAAATATATATGTTATTGTTTTCTTTTTTCAAGAAAACTTACTTCACCTTGAAGATTTCCTTTAAGCAATTTGGAATAAAACAAATAGTAGTGTCTTTGATTTAATTCTGATAAATGGTAGAGGATAGAGGGTGGTTAAGTTGGGACTGGAAGCTGGAGGGGGAATTTACTAGAAATAAAGAGCAGCTGGATCTTATGTGGTTGTTCTCCGAGTCACTGTTTCCCCATTTTACAACCCTATTTCGTATGTTTATTCATCTTTGTGTGAAGCAGACTGGAAGTAGGTAAATTTATGAAAAGCTGAAGAGAATGACAAGTCAGTTTGATAGTTCACTAAATTACTTCTTTTCCAACTTGGGTGATTTGTTTTCATGATACCATGTCTGTTGAACCGAACAACTCACTGATGGCTGAATGAATAACTGTTCATGTCTTGGTTGATGAACAGCCACTCTGCTTAAAAATAATTCATCAACAATTTGTATGTCATAAGTTTTATGGAAATGTACAAGCAAAGTAGAGCAAAGTTTTTCATTTATGTACCTTATCTACAGACATCTGCAAAAAAAAAAAAAACCCTCCATCCCTGCTCTCCTATAGACAGCAAGTTATTGGCTTGGTCTTTCTCTTGTCAACTGGTAAAGTTATCAAGTATTTCCCCCCTCTGTCTTCTTCAGCTTCTGTCAGTGTTCCACCAACTGGATGTCCAATGAAATTAACCTGTTGTCTCCTGATGTTATTAAAATTTTCTCATGATCTCTGTTCATCTACGGACTTCAACCTTTCTTACTTATAGGATATCTTCACTAACCATTTAAAAAATTACATCTCTGCAACATTGAAAAGCTTTTGCATTCATTTGTTGGTGTTCCTGGTCACAGAGTCATATGTAATAATGTGGTTCGTGTATACCCCTAGGACTTTTTCTCAATCATATGGATCACCATTTATTTTTGATCTCATTGAAAGTAGTTTTCACCTGTTGAATTTTTGATTTAGTTTCTTTGATGTTTTTCCCAATTGATGTAATAATAGTTCCCAAATAATTTAAAGCTTTGACTTTTTCAAAGTTGTTCGATTAACTCTTATGTCGCAAATTGTTGATGTCTCTGTTTTATGCTGTTAAAACTCAAGCCAATCTTTTATTAATAATAGCTTGTAGATCTTTCTCTGATGTTGCCAGGAGGACCTTGTCATCTGCACAATGATTATTGATGTTTTATCCTCTTATCCATATCACTGGTAAATGTTCAAAAGATTGCATAATTATTTCACTGTATAATAAAAACAGGCCTGATGATAACACATGCCTTTGTCATAGTCTTCTCTTGATCCTCTCATATTTCCCTATTTCATTTCCAATTGTGATTGCTACTGTTTGTCGTCAATATAAGTTCCCTCTATCTAAATTTATGGTGGGTGGGAGAGCAGTACAGAGAGATAAAAAGGAAAAGTGATTGGAAGAGGAATGTGATAACATTGATATTGTATTCTAAACGAATTCTCACATACCATGTACCCAAAAAATTGAACAGCAAGGAGGAAAACAGGTTTACTCATCTACAGGATGCATAAAATCAAAGAAGTAAGGGCTTATAGTGAAAAAGGGAAAGAATCTTGTAAGATGGTCTGATTCTCAGACCTATTTCTTTACTACCCACAAGGGGCTAAACACAGAGAGAACAAACAAGGACAGACAAACGGATTAAGTCTATTATATCGACCCCAGTGCATAACTGGTACTTATTTAATTCGACTCTGAAAGGATGAAAGGCAAAGTCAACCTCGGCGGAATTTGAACTCAGAACGAAATACCGCAAAGCATTTTGCCCGGCGTGCTAACGTTTCTGCCAGCTCGCCACCTTCTCAGACCATCTTTCAGAGAACTAAATAGTAGCACCAGGAAAGAACATTTGCAAATACAAGAGAATTTTGAAGGATCATCAGTCATAAAGGCAGATTAGATGATTGTGATACCAGAAGATTTTGAAATCTGCTCAAAAATTGATAAAACAAGAGAGATTCCAGAAGAAATATCCTTAATAATCTTCGTAAAAATAAAACATTTCTGCAGACTAAGTGATTAAAATTAAATGGATTACATTTTAACTAAATACTAGTAAAAATAATTATATTTACTTGAGAAATTATCAGTAACTTCAAATGCTTTTATTTAGAATATATTTTGAAATGTTTTAGAAGACTGTTTGAACTAAGAACATTTACCTACTCGATTTTCATTGTAACTAGTGTGCAACTTATTTAGCTACATTTTCAATTTTAATATATTTAAAAAACTTTTTGGGTTTTTTTACTTTGTGATCTATCTAGGCGCAGGAGTGGCTGTGTGGTAAGTAGCTTGCTTACCAACCATATGGTTCCGGGTTCAGTCCCACTGCGTGGCACCTTGGGCAAGTGTCTTCTACTATAGCCTCGGGTCGACCAAAGCTTTGTGAGTGGATTTGGTAGGCGGAAACTGAAAGAAGCCCGTCGTATATATGTATATATATATATATATGTGTGTGTGCATGTATGTTTGTGTGTCTGTGTTTGTCCCCCCAACAACCGATGCTGGTGTGTTTATGTCCCCGTCACTTAGCGGTTCTGCAAAAGAGACCGATAGAATAAGTACTGGGCTTACAAAGAATAAGTCCCGGGGTCGAGTTGCTCGACTAAAGGCGGTGCTCCAGCATGGCCACAGTCAACTGACTGAAACAAGTAAAGAGTATCTAATAGTCAACCAATGTTCACCAGTTCAGGTAAGTTTGGTGTGAACATGGCTGTGTGAGTAAGAAGCCTACTCCCAACCATGTAGTCTTGGGTTCAGTCCCACTGTAGGGCACCTTGGGCAACTGTCTTTTACTAGAGCCCTGAGCTGAACAAACTCTTGTAAGTGTATTTGGTAGACAGACAGACGCCTGTGTGTGTGTGGGGGGGTATTTGTCCTCACCCTCACTGCTTGACTAACAGTATTGGCTTATGTCCCCATGACTTAGCACTTAAACAAAAGAGACAGAATAAATACCAAACTTTAAAAATAAGTACTGGGGTCAATTTGTCCAACTGAACCCTTAAAGGTGATGCTCCAACAACATGGCAACAGTCCAATGATTGAAACAAGTAAAATGATAGAAGATCAGAGAAAGATCTCTCCTCTGATGAAAATTATCAACAATAATTTTTGTTGATGTACACCATCACTAATTTCCTCTGTCTCTGGCATTTATTTGCAAATTATATATAATTTTACATCATAAGCCCAACATCATAAAAAAAAAAATAATATCTTTGAGAGTCAACGTAAAATATGTCAAGTTCATAGAAAAATCTCTTTCCCCACAACCAAGCAGCATACTTACCTATCTTAACCCTTTCATTACTGTATTTATTTTGAGATGCTCAGTGTTTCTTTCAATTATTTTAAATATAACAAAGAATTTAGTGAAATAACTTAGTTATTATTCAACTAGTGTTAGGAACATAAATTGTGACTAAGGTTTGGTGGAAACTTTTAATTCAAAACTTATGTAAACAATACATTTGTACTACAGAACCAGAGGTGGTTTCAGCTGGGTTGGTATCAAAAGGGTTAAGAATTATTCCTCTAATATATATTTAATCCATTTGATACTGTATTTATTTTGAGATGCTCTGTATTTCTTTCAATTAACTTTAAATATAACAAAGAATTTTGTAAAATAACTTAGTTATCTTTCAGCTAGTGTTAAGAACATAAATTATGACTAAGGTTTGGTGGAAGATTTTAATTCAAAACTTATGTAAACAATACATTTGTACTCAGAGCCAGAGCCGGTTTCAGCTGGGTTGGTAACGAAAGGGTTAAACATTCTTGACAAACTATAATCATGCTACTTGTTTTGTCTTTGAGTTATGGGGTGGGATGAGGTTATGCATTAAATGAAATAAAATTAAATGGCATGAATTTAGTATGAATAAAAACATGTATTTGCTTCATTTTATTCATTTTTCCCCAAAGTGTTTCTAGTTATCAACCAGTTGTCAGGGGCAGCTATAATTCTGTGCAAATGTCATTCTGTGGTATTTGTGACCAAGTGTCCATTTACATAACAATTGTTAGACATCTCCAATGGAAAGAGAAAGGAAAATGTACAAGCAAACAAAAATAACTTCTATAATCTTGTTTTTCGACATAAATATAAAACTGACAAGTATTATTTAGAAAAATGCAGAGACACTATGCTTCATGCTATCAGGAAACTGGGATAAAGTGGACCTGGGATTTCAGCAGTTTCTCATATCAACTGAAGGCTGGACAAACACAATGAAGAAGAGAAAGAAAGACATTGATAATAAGTAACTATTCAGTATAGCAATAAAGAACTTTACTGGTTTCTGCATCATCATTGTCATCATCAAAATTATTATCACAAACAACAACAGCCACCAATAATGAAGTATCAGTTTGGTGGCTTGGCTTGCTTCAAATGCCAGCCTAATCTCCCCCAAACCACACCCTACAATCTTAGAAAAAAAAAGGGGGGGACACATTAGATAATGCAGTTGAGGGCAATCTATGCCCCACCCACTCACCTCCAATAAAATTTTTAAATTGTATGGTCATAACTGGAATGTCTTAAAACAAACAGTTTTTTAGTGAAACAAAGGTTGGGTTCGAAATTCCACCAGAACACCTGATGAAAGATGGCGGGTACATCATTTGAAATGTGGTAACAACAAGCAATATGAGGACACTTATCCGTCCATTGTAAATAATGTAGCATCATCATCATCATCATCATCATCATCACCATTATCATTTAACGTCTGTGTCCCAGGGTGGCATGAGTTGGATGGTTAAACAGGATTTGATGAGTCCAAGCACTGCATTGTACTTTAATGTTTGCTTTGGGATGGTTTCTACTGGTTGGATCCCTTCCTAATGCCAGCCACTTTACAGTGTATACTGAGTGCTTTTTTTATGCCACCTGCTCTATTGAGGTTGCCATACAGCTTGCAAGACTACAAACTCTGGGGGAAGTGAGTAAAGTAAGGTCATCTTCATGCCAGGAGATGAGGTGTTAAACTCTGAGAAGCAAGGATGTCAGAGCAGGTTCTTGTAGAGGACCGGTATGGCTATACACATTTAGTAGGGGATGGAGAGGGAGAAGAAAAAGAAAATGAGTAGTAGGAGCTGCAAAGGGATAGATTATATCAATGAGGAGTCCAGGTGGCCCCACAAGGTGAATAGAAGTGGGTAGATGAGCGGTTTGCAAGATTGTATGAATAGCAGAAGATGAAAGGATGAGGAGACAGACTATAAAGTTTGGGAATGGTTGAGGGGTGGATGAACATACGTTTGAACCATTCTGTTCTATGAAATATTTTCTATTCAGATCTGTTCAATGAAACCTTTTCTACTGAAAGTATCTTACTCTCAGAAATGACTGAGAAATTGGTATAACTGTAATAGAATAGAGTATTGAAGCTTAAGGTTTTCTCTCTCTCCAGAAAATTACTGACAGCTAACCAGAAAATTGCCAGCAACTAACAACTTCATTTTAGGCCTAATTTATGTATAAACCTAAATTTGCAATATCATCCAACCTGTGCAAGAATGAAAAAAATGTACGCAGACAAAACAAAAAAGAATAATCATCAATACAGAAATTAATAATAGTTTCTGTAAAGGAACCGTGTAAACTTCATGAAATTAATACATTCCAAGTAGTTAATTTGTTGCCAAATGTTTTGTGGCAAACTTTCTCATCAAATTGTTTATCATCGTTATTGTATTGGTTAAAAACATCTGTTAAGATTAAACAAGCGAAATAGTTTCAGTCCAAACACACAGCCTAGCTACTAATTATGTTTATCAGGTGATTTTGTATTCAAAGTTGAAGACCATTTTTAATTTTTTACTCCCCTCCTCTGCCACTACCTCGTTATTCTGTTCTTCATTATTGTTTCATCAAAGTTGATTAACTATTTTCTCTTTATATGCAGTTTGTTTCAGTTTATTATGTTTTTTCCTTCACGTCATATTCATGATACAAGAATATAGTAAAAGAAAATAATATTTACAATACGTCAGGAGAGATTATAATTATTATTATAGTTGTTGTTCTTTATCTTATTTTCATTCATCTGGATCACAAAGCCAGTAAAGTGCCAGACTCTATGTCTTGTGATCATCATCATCATCATCATCATTGTTTAACATCTGCTTTCCATGCTAGCATGGGTTGAACGGTTCAACTGGGGTCTGCGAAACCCGAAGGCTGCACCAGGCTAGTCAGATCTCGCAGTGTTTCTACAGCTGGATGCCCTTCCTAACGCCAACCACTCCGTGAGTGTAGTGGGTGCTTTTTATGTGCCACCGACACGTAGGCCAGGCGAGGCTGGCAACGGCCACGATCGAGTGGTGTTTGTTATGTGCCACCAGCACGGAGGCCAGTCGATGTAGTGCTGGCTATGGCCACGTTCGGATGGTTCTCTTATGTGCCACCGGCACTGGTACCACAACTACAAATTCCATTGATACTGATCGATTTCGATTTTGATTTGATTTTATACCATTACATTAGCTTGAATACAACTGGAGTCAACTTTACTTTTTATCCTAATGGGGTTGATAAACAAATACCTGTCAAATATTAGGAGGTGCTGAAAAGATCCTGGCTTTAAGAGTATCATGAAAGGCCTGGTTGGAAGCTCAAAACTTCTGGGTTCTTTTACAGGGCATAGCAAATCTGAATGACTGCTGCTGTAATAAGTGTGTAAATCTGAAAGGGGAATATATTGAATAAAATCACAATTAACTGATCCTCTTGTATTTTCTTTTACCTAAAGACAGGAACTTTTCAGCACCCCATCATAATGTGACTGGTTGAATTAATTATATCCACCGCCATAATATCTGGGCTTAAATGAGAATAGAAATCATTATTGTTAAATATTTTTAAGAGTTTTACATTGTGAGAAAGTTGGGGATTCTAACTAGATACATTACACTTTTTGGTTTCAATACTACACATTATGAACTTAAATCTCACTGCAATAATTTTGCCTTTCATCCTTCTGGATTCAATGAAATGCACACTTGTGGGTTTCATAAAACAAGTACCAGTATTGGTGAAATAAATACAAACCATACCTGCCCCAACCAAACAGCATTGGCTTTGTGAAATTTCTGTTAGAGGATTTTTACCTTTCATCCCATAGAGGTCAGTAAATAAGTACCAGAAATATATTGTTTGGTCTCAATATCTTGCCCACAGTTATTGTATACTTAACCAAAAGAAATCATCATTATTTAGTATTAGTAATGTTAAAAACTACTACTACTATTACAACAGACATATTTTGTGTCATTTTTGCAATCCAAAGAACAAGTCATAACCGATGGCCTAAGAAAGGTCACTGTATACTTTTTTGCTGATACCAACCTCAGACAGTTTCCTAGAACTCTGTTTCTTACAGACATTGGGTTTCATTAAAGGACGGAAAAACTGGAAGCATTTACTGAAAAGGATACTATCAAATATTGTGTACTTTAGTGTACAGGCAAAAAATAAAAAAATAATAAATAATGAATCTATAGATAGACAGATGGGTAAATGAATGAATGGATGCATGGATGGTGTATTGGGAGGGGGCAGCTGGTTAGGTGAAGGAACAGCCAAAGATTTAAAGATAGATGAGAAAACAGTCAGATGAATATATAGTTAAGAATTGGCTAGCTTGCAATAATTACAGGAATAAATACGTACATACGCACATACTTAGATACACTATACAGATATACGAGATAGATATATGTTACAAGTAAACAGACCGACAGGCATGCAAACGCGTGCACGCACACACACACGCACACACAGACACACATACACATGTATGCAATGTGAATATGTATAGTCCTTATGCATAGAGAAATATGTAGTTCTGAACTTCCTTAAAGCTATAAACAGTGTAAATCTTGTGACTGACAAAAAAAAATCTCAACTGCTTTTATCCATCCCATTATAAAATAAAACAAGACACAACAAACATTTAAAATTTTTATCTTCAGTTGAACATTTTCTAATTATATAATATCTATAGATATTTTTCCCTGTTTTCTGTATTTTCTTTCTTCCTCCCCCCTCCTCCCCCACTTTTCACAAATTCTTCTTCAATTTTATTGCAACCTACTTATTAACTATCTAATTATCTGCTGTTAAATTCTATCAATTCTAAGCTGAATGGCTGCTGGTTTTTTTCTTCTTTTTTGTTCTGTAATATTCAGAATTTGCAAATTGTCAAGCAGTTCTTGCTCAACATATATGTATCATCATCATCATCGTTTAACGTCCGCTTTCCATGCTAGCATGAGTTGGACGTGTGACTGAGGGGGTCTGGCGAACCAGTTGGCTGCACCAGGCTTCAATCTTGATCTGGCAGAGTTTCTACACCTGGATGCCCTTCCTAACGCCAAGCTGGATGCCCTTCCTAATACCAAGCTGGATGCCCTTCCTAATGCCAAGCTGGATGCCCTTCCTAACACCAAGCTGGATGCCCTTCCTAATACCAAGCTGGATGCCCTTCCTAATGCCAAGCTGGGTGCCCTTCCTAACGCCAAGCTGGATGCCCTTCCTAACGCCAATGTATATGTGTATAAAATGTATGTATGCATGTATGTATGTAAGTGTGCGTATCATCTTTTCCATGCTTTTATGGGTCTGACAAATGTAAGTTGGGGCAGATTTTTATCCAACTGGATGCCCTTCCTGACACCAAGTGAATACCTGTTTCCAAGCAAGGTAATAATCTCCCAGTCTGTCAAACAACAAACAGTCCACACCATGGAAAGACATGTCATGAAGCCCAGACATGCTTTCATGGTGGGTTGCACGCAAATGACACTGTTTGCTTATGAGGCGGCGAGCTGGCAGAAATGTTAGCACGCCAGGTGAAATGTATAGCTGTATTTTGTCTGCCATTACGTTCTGAGTTCAAATTCCGCTGAGGTCGACTTTGCCTTTCATCTTTTCGTGGTCGATAAATTAAGTACCAGTTACGCACTGGGGTCGATGTAATCGACTTAATCCCTTTGTCTGTCCCTGTTTGTCCCCTCTATGTTTAGCCCCTCGTGGGCAATAAAAAAATAAGAAACGTTAGCACGCCGGGCGCAATGCTTAGCAGTATTTCGTCTGCCGCTACGTTCTGAGTTCAAATTCCGCCGAGGTCGACTTTGCCTTTCATCCTTTCGGGGTCGATAAATTAAGTACCAGTTATGCACTGGGGTAGATGTAATCGACTTAATCCCTTTGTCTGTCCTTGTTTGTCCCCTCTATGTTTAGCCCCTTGTGGGCAGTAAAGAAATATATGAGGCCTGTGTTTACAACCATCCAACATATGTAAAGGCAACAGGAACTATAAGCACACCCATATGCACAAGCACACACACCTACACACACAATAAGCTTCTTAGTTTCTGTCTACCAAATCCACTGGAACTATAGTAGATATACTTGTGCAAGCTGCCTTGCAGTGGATCTTCATGTGTGTGTGTGCATTCATTTATTTATTCATTTCTCAGCCTAATCTTCTGAATGAAGTGATGATAGTGATGTGATGATGCCATGTTTTTGTAGCAGGCGGCAAGTGATCAAGGGAATGATGTAAATAACGACATGATAATCACCAAATTTAAAATTGTTTGACTTTTAACATCAGGTTGCTTACATAGCTTATTTCGTCTGTGGTTGTATTTGAGTATGATTTATGTTTGTATCTAGTGGATTTTACGAGTTTCCCACAGAAAAAAAAAGAGAGAAAAATAAAGCTGCTGATGATAATGAGGGAGTTATTGGATGTGACTGTGATAGTTAGTGATGGTGGTAGCATTGATAATGATGATGATCGTTAGGTTAATGGCTGATGGAAGTATGCATTCTGAAAAATGGCCATAGGAATTAAAATCTTAATCATCATCAGTATTAGTACGAGCATGATCATCGTTGTCATTATTGCCACCATGTTCATCTTTGTAGCCATCATAATCATACTCTTCAATTATAAACATGATTGAGATTATTAGACTACACAGGATGGTCATGACAAATCATCTTGTCATGATTGCTGTCTTGTTTATGGTGATGAAGATGATAATGAGGTAACGACTATCATCATCATCGACAGCATCATACTTAAGTGTGCCTGTACATGCACATTGTGGATATAAATTAACCGTTCGTAATGTTTGTTACTTTTCTTTTATATTTGTAATTTGAAACCATAAATTTTGTTTATAGATGAAACACCAATTAGTGTGTATGCATACAATTCACTCTATACATAGATGCATCAATTAACACATAATTATGCAAATTTCTCCATGTGTATTGCAATATATTTAGCAGTGATTTACATTTTAAAATTTTTTTGCCCGCTGAACAAGACATTCTTGATGTGTCTGCCAAGTAGTGCAGACTTGGCTCCATATTGTTAAATTTCTTTGGCACCTATACAGCATTTGAACGTGAAATGCTTATTTGACCTTATCTAACTGGTTTGAGCCAAATATACACACCTGTCTGAATGCCAGTCTACCAGCTCTGTTTGCCCGCTATTATATACACACGATTATGTATATTTGCTTCTTGTTTGTGTGAATGTAGTAACTGGATTTTGGTTCATTAATAGAGTACTGGGGTTCATGTTTTAGATTATAGATACATATTCACAGTTTATTATTAAAAACAAAAAAATGAAATTGGTGATCTTCATACAATTTGCTTCTGCCAAGAACTATAAAGATTCAAACTGCAATTGTCTTGTTATTTCCCCATGCTGAAACTAAAGAAGATCTATTGTGACAGGCTTTTGGAGACTAAGACACTTGGCACCTTCAGTAGTTCCTTAACCCTTTAGCATTCAGATTAATCTGTCAAATGTAAAGCCTATTAAATTACATTCATCATCATCATCATCATCATCGTTTAACGTCCGCTTTCCATGCTAGCATGGGTTGGACGGTTCAACTGGGGATCTGGGAAGCCCGAAGGCTGCACCAGGCCAGTCAGATGTGGCAGTGTTTCTACAGCTGGATGCCCTTCCTAACGCCAACCACTCCGAGAGTGTAGTGGGTGATTTTATGTGCCACCGACACAGGTGCCAGACGAGGCTGGCAGACGGCCACGCTCGGATGGTGTTTTTTATGTGCCACCGACACAGGTGCCAGACGAGGCTGGCAGACGGCCACGCTCGGATGGTGTTTTTTTATGTGCCACCGACACAGGTGCCAGACGAGGCTGGCAGACGGCCACGCTCGGATGGTGTTTTTTATGTGCCACCGATAATTGTACAGCATCTTGTAACTCTGAGATTTTGATGATGACCCTGTTTATTTTTAGGGTAGGTGTGAGAGGTCAGAGCTGGCTGGTTTAAGCATAAAACAGGAAAACAATTTTGGCCTGATATGGCTGGTTTAAACACTATAGGGTTAAAGAGAGACTTGGAAATGTTGAGGTACATCTTTGCATGGAGAATCAATTGATATTAAAGTAGTGGTTCCAGTTAACCACTGTATTCTATATGAGCTTGTAACCATTTGCCATTCCCTCAGTCTTTTACCAGAAGTTTACTCAGTCACTAAAGTTTCAAAACACAGCAAATCTTTTTGATTTTGGCTTTATCTATGCTGAGATTCTAAATCAGGGTTGAAGTGTCCCTATTCATAGTCTTTCTTCCTGTTTATATAAGCGATCTATTATTTTGTGGGTCTCAGTAATAAAAGCACCCCAACCCAGCCATAGTGTCATGATTGAAACCAGTGGAAGAAGAAAGAAGGAGATGCAAACATGACCATGTAAAATTAAGAGATGCGTATAGTAAGAGCAGAGATTTTCTCCTTCTGTGTACTACAGGAATATTCACAGTGAAGATGATGTTAAAATTCTTACAGTGGTTGGTGGTAAAGATTTGCTATCAAAAAAGCAAGTGTAGCTTGGGAAGATTTGTAATTAGCAGGAATTTTGGTGTACAGTACAGCACTTACAGGAAAAGTGACATAAACTACATTATGTTTATGGTCCTGTGTGCATGTGTGTGTGTGTATGTGAGCTTTTAAAAAATACTGAGAATACAACGATATATGAAAATTTGTCAACTGTATGAGCTTTACAAGAGAATGATCATCAAGTTGACTGTTAGTATACTAAATCTTGTGTTTATGAAGTATATGGGAGTAGGTGTACATGTGATATTGATCTTCTTTAGCATTTTCCTTCTGTGTGAAACAATATTCCCACTGAAGGACATTGATATACAGTGGGGTGAACTCCTTGCTATGAATAAGGAAACCTTTTGAAAACATATGAAAACCCAATGGAAACCAATCTTTGTATATATAACAATGCTCTAACTCAAAGATATGTAAAATGTAATATCATTCTATATATAACAATTCTCCCGCTGAAGAAAAGCGGGGAAAGCTCATGGAACTATGTTCGTTTCCGTGTAAAACACTATTCTTACCCAAGGAAAGAAAATATTGTGGAATCATTTGGATTCCAGGGTGAATATGAATCCTATTCAACACCTGAAGTTTCTAAGCATCAATAATACCATCATGTTTAAGTATCAGCACACTGACTAATGTTTTCTAGTATCACATGGACATAAAACTCTACCTACAATCGGCTTAGAGCATAAAACCAAACTGGAATGTTAGTGAATATTGAAAATGAAATAATTTTATATCCATAGGCATCTGACTCCATCATCTTAGCATCCTGTCATCTTTTATATTTCACTTTTCATTCACCACTGGATAACATTTTTACTGTACTATTCAGGCATATACATCAAATGAAGCAGCTGCTAAATCTTTTTTCATGTGTCTCCAACATATCATGAGAGTTACCTCACTGTGTTACAGTCAGAAATTGTGAAGGAACTTGTAGAACGACTGTGCGAAAGGAGAGGTGACGAATGAATGACTCCTTTGAACACTGCACGGTCACCTTACAATAAAAGCCAAAATATGGATGAATGAATACAGGTGCCAGAAAGGAAAAGAGAAGACGACACAACCATAGTATATTTAAGAGAAAGGTTTATTTAGATGTTAACATGTGGGTAGCAGAGTGTGTGTGCGTCATAAGTACATATATAATAGGAACAATAATAATAGACAGGCCGTCGTGCATGTGTGTACAAACAAGGGTGTATGCATGTGAGATAAAATACAGAGCATAGAAATGAGTCTATAACAGAACTATAGAAGTTCAGACCCAAGATGAAGATAAATAACAGCCTGTAGTAAAGTACACAATAGTAGAAATTCTGTAACAGTGAGGTTGAGGTCACAAGGCAGAGCTTGTTGAACAGATGTAGTGTAGTGGTTGTGGCTGCTAATGCTGTGCTGGGTTACTTGGTACAGAAAGTACTCACAGGTTGAGCTTACTGTTAACCATGATGAAGTATTCACAAATAGTGAGAAGTTAAACCTAGGTGAAGTTGCTGTTGGCATCATTAAGATGAAGGCAATGGTGGTGGAGACGACGTTAAAATGAAGGTGACGTATGTGGAGGTCCAGAAATACTGCTAGTGGTGTTGTCTGTCGCTGGAACTGGCTGTGTCGCTGGAACTGGCTGTGTGTCACTGGAACATGGCTGAGTGCTCTGCGGTCAGTGGTGAGAACCAAAGATGGTCAATTTGATGAATCACTGTGTTTTATAGCAAATTATAAGCCCCAGCAGAGAATTTAGAAGACTGTGTCATGGGACCTTATCAGAAGGCTGTGATTGGTTGGGTCGCACATTGGCGCATAATACAGCAAGAGACAAACTGTGCTAATACCAACCAATCAGAGTAGTGGACACAACATGACCCGAGCAGCTGAAGGTTAGCTGTTATCTGCTACGTCTGTATTTATGTTATATTTATGTCAGAGAGAGAGGATTAATTTCACTAAGGGTACGCTACATGAGTATCGCAATGACTACTACTCATTACAAACTAATCCTCATAGCTGAGTCATAGTACACAGATGAAGACTTTGGTTCATCAAGGAAGATCCACTATGGCTAACTATATCTGAGGAGTTATATAATAAGGAGCAGAAAAATAACTCATTAGAACTGATGAGAAAATATAGAGTAAACCTCTTTCTGTTGAGTTTACTACAATACATTACTCCAGCTGGTAAGAAATGTCTGTTTTAGGAATAAGATAAGATAGAGAGAAGTTGAGTTAAAACAGCATTTCTCAAAAGGAGATTATATATATATATAAAAGAAACTGTCTACAAACAGACTACCGCCTTGTTAATAACAGTGTAGTATTGTATTTAGTAGTATATTTATCAGATGATTCTCAACCTGTAACAGAGATCAGTTTCAAACACAATGAACAACAGGGAGGGAGAAAGAGAGGAAAAGGGAAAAGAGCAATGTAGATTAGTGTGAAGATTTTCTCTTTAACTCTTGTACATTATTCATGATTTAATCATTATCTTCTGTCTTTAGAAAAATATTCACATTTGAATTACAATTCATTAGATTTTCTAATCTTAGAATATAAAGTAGGCATTTAAAAGGAAAACTTGAAGACATTTTCAGTGTTTGATCCAGCTAGAGAAACCTATTGCATTTAACAAGCCAAATCCTCAAGCATTGCTATCAAACGTTGAATTAAAATGTTGACTTAGAAGCTGGTGTTTGTAATATAAATAATATTAAATTTCAATAGAACACTTTAAAACAGTTATTTTGTATTAAAATAACAAGGGCAGTCTCAGGTGGTTTAGCATCAAAAGGGTTAACTATCATTAATCCTTATTTTAGTTAGTTTTCAATTTATGAACTAAGAATCTATGCACTTTACCTATTTCACAAGCAGCTTTTGAATCCAAACCAAGTTTTTAACAGTGAATATACATTCCTTCTTTCTAAGAATGGTGTGATTTTTTTTTTTGTGTGTGTGGATTATTTTTATAAATATTTACTAATAGTGAAACTCTGCTTGTAGCATCAGTTTCTCAATCAATATTAGCCCAGGCTCTTCTCATCTACATTATGTCATAAATTCTTTCCTTGAATAAAACTTGCTTCATCAGAGAGCTTAATCATATTAGTTATTGTTTCATCTTCGTACTAATAGATTCTATATAGAATTCCTACATTTATAGGTTTCCACATAATTATATATATATATATACATATATATATATATATATTAACTACTAATATCCCTCCCTCCCCACTTTATTGCGTACAGTCATCTTAGCCAAGTGTTTTTATCAAAACCTAAAATAGCGCAGAGGAAAAAGAAAAAGATTGGAACTAAATAATGAAATGTTATGAGGAAAGATATAATAAAAGAGATGATAAAGGTGTTTCAATCAATCAGTTCTTTCATCTCAAATTATTCCTTTCTTGATTATATAGATTCTTTTGATTATTATTTTTTCTTTCAATTGTTTATGGATGATTGTTTTATTATTTCATATATGTGAGTTTATTAAGTGAAGTAACCAAATAGTTTAGATTAAAAATATATACTATGATTGTTGTGTTTTGACTATATGACGGTTTTGGAGAATCAACTGTACTGAATGAATATATAGTTTGAGAGGTCCAATCAGTTGATTTCACTGATTGACAAAAAGTACAACTGGGGATCAGAAGCTGTGTGTGTGTGTGTGTGAGTGTGTGTGTGTGCATGTATTTAGTAGAATACATGTAATCATCGTCATCGTCATTTAACGTCCACTTTCCATACTGGCATGGGTTCATTTCATCAAGGCCATAATGAGTAGGCAAAAGTTTGAATCCCACTAGGTTGTCAAATTTCTATTTTCTTTCTCTCATGTATATGTGTGTGTGATGTAAAACACACAGATATACTGGGAATATGAGCAAGAATAAGAATTTGGAACTTCATGGAACTTAAACTCTCATCTTCTTACTTAAGTCAACATACTTCTTACTGCATATGGAAGAAATATTTATAGTCGTTTCTAAATTATTTTTGCTCTCCAATAAAGGATTCAACTCAAAATATCAGTCCTTTTTTTTCCCTACTGCAGACAAAGTTATGTAAATTTACAAACTTTGCATTATAAAAGCATATTTAACCAACTAAAATTGCTAGATATACTAAAAGTAAGCATTTTTTAGTTAGGTGGATTTGCTAAAAATGTTAATGAATTAGGTAGAAATGCTAAAAGAAAATACTTTTAGATCTTTGATATTGATAGAAATGTCTGGAATAAATCCCTTTAGTCAACAGGCACAGCCAGAGTGCTGTAAATAACCAGATTTAGTCAACAGACACAGTGAGAAAACTAACACCAAATTTCAGCTTGTATGCTTTCTCAATTATTGGATAAACATCAACCTTAAATGTTCAATGTGGTTTCATAATCAGCTTGGCAGTATGGAAGTTGAATATTTGGTTGGTGTTAGGGTGAAGCCATTTATTGCAGCAGACTAGGTAGGTAGTTTTCCTATAAAATCTACAATATATTTCCATTAAAACTAACAAGCCAGCTTAACTCTTTAGGCTGGAAGAAAAGAAATATGCCATCTGGCATCTAGTATAAAACAAGATACTTTGGTTAATGATTCAAGACTCTCTTACATAAACTATCCCTTCATGTACACACACACACACACACACACACACACACTTTAAACATACTTACTGAACAATCTTCTTTTTTACTATGTTCTTATGGAGTTGCAAAAACATTAAGTGCTGTGGAGAAAAAGATTAGTCAAAGACCCCTTATATTTATGTATATGTTGCTATACATTTTAATAATTTGCCTACCATTAAATTTGATGAGAGTCAAATTTAGTAGAGAAGAGTATTTCAAATCCTGGTTGAATAAATGCAGATTAGCCCTGCAGGAAACCAATGGTGCTAGGAAATTGATACAATCATATTAAAAAGAATTATTTATCCATCAGTCTTGTGTTGACTGAATTCTTTCAGTCTGACACTGACATGTGTTATCATATATGTTTTCAGAGACTCATGATGCCAGCCTAATGCTTAGTTTCATGTTTTGCTACTAAGAAAATGGGAAATAAATCTTTCTTGGACAGGCTTTCAGATTGTGAAGGGTAACATTCCCTGAAGATTTCCCAACAGCTAGGGAAACGGAAACATTTGACATTAAGTGTATTAGCAAGGGACACTTGTGAATTAAACTGTGGACTAATATGCAAGCACCTACATGGTTGCTTGACTTGCTTAAAAAAAACCCCAAAAAAACTCTCAGATTACATCCTTACATCTTAATTAAAGAAAGAGCATCAGACAATATAGTCTTACTAGTCTTAAAAAATCAAAATGGTCGTGGTTGGAGTGTCTTTGATCATAAGTCTGCTCAGTCAGGGTTGATCTGGGGCTAACTCCAGACAAATGAATTGTGAGTCCATTATCAGATCCACTTACCTGTTCTTATACCTGAGTATTTATTTATATACTCCATAGTTATTAATTTCTAAGAAATTGTGAATATTGCACTGATTATTATTATTTTTTTTTATTTCTGGGTGGTTTAATGGATGGAAGCTAAATTATTGTGATACTAATCCTTAAGTTGTATGTGTGCATCTTACTGCAAAAACTACAGCATTGAAATGCATTAACTAAGGATCCATCTGGATGCAACAGCATTAATTATATATCTGTTACATCTTCACTGATTACCACATGTAATTGCAAGCCTACAAGAAAGCTGCTATGTGTTGATTTAACCTGCTGGAAACAGTAGTCAAATCCCCATCAAAAAATGCCTTATTGTTTAAAAAATATATGTATAGAAGGATACATTGCATAATATAGCCTTACATATTTCTTAAAAGATTGGATGGTCATGACTGGCGTGCCTTTATTCATAGTTTTATGTGACTAGGATTGACTTGTTGCTAAATAATTACAACTGTTTGTAATTAAGCTGTAAGAACTTCCATGTTATGATTGAATCTGCTTAATATAGTAGTCAGGTTTCCCATTATAGACTTCCTAATGTTAAAACTACCTCAAAAACAAGTGTAACCAAAATTAAAAAATATCAATCAAATACTCAATTGATTTGCTTTAGTAGAACTGATGAAGGTACCCCACCAAAAACTCTATATCTATATATAGCCATTTGCCTAAGGAAATCTAATCAAAGTATATTATTTACTAAAAGAAATGTAACCAAGGCACCTTTGAAGTCCTTTAATGAATATTTTCATTTTCATTATACATATATATTTTTTTTTTACTTCCCATCTTAGATCTTGATTTAATCATTAGAGACTTTCTTTGAATCTCTTTATACGAACCCCATTTGCCTTCAGTTAACTTCAATTTAAAAAATTTTAAAAACATCTAAATCTTCAACAAGCATCTCCTAATCCCGCATGGTTTTTAATATTTGTTGTGCTTACATTTTTTCTTTAGGTAATTTGGTAATCAACTAATAATGCTTGTCTTGTTTTTGTTTTTATTTATTTTAATGAATCTTAAATTTGTTGTTATCTAAAGTTATGGTAATCAAGATTCTACCAGATGTTAAATCTATTTACTTTCTGTAATTTTGCATTCTTCAAAATCAGCAGCTCTCATTTTTTTTTCCTCCTCTCACTCTCAAAGGAATGTCTAATAAAATCAAAACCAACTCAAAACATTAAATGGAAAATTGCATTGAAATTTAGCCATGTTTTAAGGAGAACCATTCTTAGATAAACTCTTAGTTGCGAGCATATTTGAATTACAATCTCTTTAAAATGTGTGTGTGTTTGTATATATACATGCATGAACAGACACATGTGTGCACATATACACATAAATGTGTGTATGTGTTTTTCTGTGTAGACACAATATATATATATATATATATATATGTGTGTGTGTATGTATATATACATATATGTGTGTGTGTGTGTATGTATATATACATATATGTGTGTGTGTGTGTGTGTATATATATATATATATATTTATATATATATACACACATAATATTTTTCTTACATTTTCAATAAAATTGAAGTAAATTGAATTTGAAGAAATATTTATAAAATCTAAATACAGTGAGCTTGCTTAGAAATATATAAAAAAAAACATATTTATAAATAAATTTTGTACTATACATTTCAGGCTACATTAAAGTTAAGTTCAAAAATCCTTGGCAAGCTTTAACATGTTGATAAATAAATTTTAGTGGTTTGGGGTTATCATATATGTAGCTTCTCAAACGAAGCAATGTTCAGAAAGCTAAATTAGAATTATTCAACATTACTCTCTTTTAGTATTTTGTGAATGGCCAGGAAATCACAAACGGCCAAGGTTATAAGGTACTGAGCATAATGAAAAGAGATTGTCAGTTCATATTTTGTCATCA
This sequence comes from Octopus sinensis, assembly GCF_006345805.1. Lineage (NCBI taxonomy): Eukaryota > Metazoa > Mollusca > Cephalopoda > Octopoda > Octopodidae > Octopus > Octopus sinensis. Next base: position 44,962,284 of record NC_043014.1, on the reverse strand, counting down.
GCACTATGTGTGGACACACTGTTTAATTAACTGATGGATGGGTAACCCCTTGTATTTCATTGTTGACTTCTCTCAATGCCAAAGCAATCTTTGGGAGATACACATCTTATGTAGGAGGTAGTTTGTCTCTTAACTGTTTAACTTTACAAAAAATTATCAGAGATCTAAAAAAGGTTTAAAAAAGTCAGTATTTTCTCCAAGTGCTTAACAAGAAGATACTATCCTTACCTGATGGAAGTCTATATTGAAGTGTACATTCAAATAAAAATATAGGTACAGCCATTCTAGTAGCTTTTTTTTTTTCAATACTTAAGTAATAATCAAATCACAGTTTAGTGGTAGTTATGTAAAACATGTCACATCACTAATGTCTAAAGCAGGCATAGGCAATCTTTTTCAAGAAGTCGACCATATGAGACATGGCTCATCATAAGGTGGGCCATACTACTAAAAAGAATTCTAGATAATTTATCATTAGACATGCTGTTCAGAAAGTACTGCAGGCCACCCATGACTGATCCAAAGGATATTATGCATTAAGACATGTAATGTCTTTGAAAGTACCTGAGTATTTTAGCTAGTTCAATATAAGTAAATATTAACTGTTTTTAACATTTACAAAAAACATTTCTAAGCAGTTCTAATGTAGTTAAATATACTTTTCAACTTACCTAATCATGAATAATCTTGAATGTAGCACTTTTCCATTAATATAGCTTCTGATTAACTCAAATAATGTTTGCTAAAAGATTTGGTAGACATCATTTTAGCTTTTTCCTTTAGCTATGTGAATCTTTCCTTGCTAGATTGTATTTGAATTCTCAGACAGATTTGAAAGGTAATTCATGTTAGTTTCTTAAAAGTATCGGCTAGATTGAAATGTAATTTTTAATTTTGCATTAACTTCCCTATATTCATTTACAGTTCAGACTAACTTACAGATTTATTTCATTGTTATCATCATCGCTGCCATCATCATCTGTTTTGGGATCTTTTCGGTTTGAACAGCAGTTTTTAACATAATTTCTAGGTAACTAAAAAATTTTAAACTGGTAGAATACTGGTAGAATGTGTTTATAAAACATCTTTTTCTCTTGGCTTTATTGAGAAAATTCTATAGTTTGTAAGACACTTGTTGTTGTTTTTCTTCAATTTCTGCAATTTCAACCAATCAGTGACGTCTATTGAGTTAAAAAGCATTCTGTGCCGTATGAATATATCCCTCGTTTAAGAAACAGATTGGGTTTATTTACATTTCTGAAGAAAAAAAGATACCCTTCCTCCACCCCTAACCCTAACCCTAAAACAGATTGAAATGCAATAGATCGATTCTAGGGTCATAATTATGGGTGACAATTTCATATGACACTGCTAGAAAAAACTGCTGTTCAAACTGAAAAGATCCCTGTTTTTCCATACCAGCATGTTTTGCATATTCTTAGAATAGGTGGTTAAAGCAGAATTCATTATTTCACAGTTTTTATTTAATAGGGATTCATAGGGCCTGTACCCCTGAAATTCAATTTCTACAGCCTTAATAGATGGAGAATAAATATTCCTTGTGAATAGTGTACTTGACATCATTCATAACTTCTCCCCCGAAGCCTAATATAAGCCTATTCTCCTGTAGAATCTAGTGTTTTACTTAAAGACAATGGAATACTTTCAGTAGAATTTGACTTAACAGTCCTTTAATTGTTAATTATACATATACTGTGTTCAATCAATCATTTTATCTCAACTGTATTTGAGCATTACTTTCTCTATCCTTAACTCATTTCTTAGCTAGATCTGGACAAAAGAGATTACAAAGTAAAGCTTGTCGTATAGAATTTTAGCTGTTTAGCATACTTCATGCATTCAGAGATTTGATTTCAGTTGAATCAATGAAACTTTCACACACTCTCGAAGCTAATACATCTTACAAATCTTGAGATATGAATCTAAGAGTACATTGTTATCTGTGCGTAATTATGGAAAAGGACAAAGTAACATGCTGATAAAGATAATCAATTCAAGAAGAAAATAGATTTATTACAAGCTAATTCATTTCCATAGAATATTGTCTTTGCCTTTTACAATTAACTATTCACCAAATTCTCTGAGTGTTACATTGATTGATGGAATGGGGTTACAGAAGGTTGGGACAGTCACAGCTTTGTCAAGGACATCAGTAAGATAAGTGACATGAAACTGTTACAGCTAAAAATTGAAACTAGATCGTGAATTCAGCTTCATATAAGCCCATAGTATTTTTTCAGATAGTTGTGTAGCAGAAAACAGTCCGTTTAAATTTCTTGATATATATATATATATATATATATATATATATATATGTATATATTATATATATATATATGTATATATATATGTATATATATATATATATATATATATATATATATATATATACACATCATCATCATCATCATCGTTTGACATCTGTTTTCCATGCTACCATGGGTTGGACAGTTTGACTGGGGTCTGGGAAACCAGGAGGCTGCACCAGACTCCAGTCTGATCTGGCAGTGTTTCTACAGCTGGATGCCCTTCCTAATGCCAACCACTCCCTGAGTGTAGTGGGTGCTTTTTATGTGCCACCGTCACGGAAGCCAGCTTCAGCCACGTTTGGATGTTTTTTTTTTACATTCCACCGGCATGGGTATCACAACTACAATTTCCATTTGATTTTTATTTTGATGTTGATGTACTTGACTCAATAGGTCTCCTCAGGCACAGCAGGCCATCCTGCGAATCAAGGCACTTTGGATGGGCTGGAGCTGCTATGTGAAGCTGGTGCAGGAAACAGCTACAAACTTATATATATATATATGATGATGTAAGAAATTCATTTTTGTGCCATAAAAGAAAAAATATGTATTGTCATTAATAACCATGTTCCATGCTGCCATGTGCGCTTGTGTGTGTATGATATATACACACACATGCATTCACATACACATATATATGCACACACACACACACATATATGCATATTTGTGTGTAGGGTTTTCATAATAACCTATGAAATGTTACAATCTACTTAGTTGTAGTTATGTAAATCGAAACAGTGAACTTTAGATGCATCAAATTCTTTCTAAAAACACATTTCTTTTATTCCATTACCCTATGCATTGTTTCTACTAACCTCGCATGTAAGTAAGGATATGTAGATAACTTCCTTTTAGCTTGTTCTCTTATATTTTGTTTACAATTGATATATGTCTAACAAAATGTGAAAATAATTTTTATTTAATAGTAAAATATATGATAATATGATAATATCACTGTAAAGTATATATTTCGTAAGACAAACCTTTTACATTGGTATAATTTTGAATCATTTTTATCAAAAATATTGTATTTTTGAAACAAAAAGAGAATATTCTTTCAATAATTTAAAAGCTATGATAACTGTAAGAGAATTAGTGTCATATTAAGAGGAATATTTTCTAGAGTAACTATTTGAGATCCTTCTTTGTTTTTGCCTACATTGTCAATATACATAATATCGCTATGTAGAAACTGTTCTCAGTTTTAGAAATTGTTTGTCAATCTTATCAGGATGAAATGTCTCAACAGGGACATCACCACCACCACCACCACCATCACCACCCCCACAAACACATGCACCAGCAGCACAATCCTCGCCAGCAGAATGTCCACCACAAGCGCATGAACCCAGAGTCGCCACAAACCCAGGATGAAAATGTGCTTCTCCACGATCCAAATGTCCACCATGCTGCTACCAAGATTCAGGCACAGTTTCGTGGTTTCCGAGCTCGCCAGCAAATGAAAGTGATGAAAGTGAAGGCAAACGCAGAGAAAACGCTGCCACCGGTTGATCCAGAAGATCCAAGAGCTCATGAGGCTGCGACAAAAATTCAGGCCATGATTCGGGGCCGTAAAGCTCGTAAAGAGATGAAGGTACTCAAACTTCAGAATAGACATGGACATAACAGACATCGTGGACATGGAGGGTCCCATGGCAAACCTTCAAAAAGCCACCACAAGGATACCTCAAGGGTAGGCAAGCATGAAACATGAGTTGACTTTCTTGCCAATAGACTTGCTCCATAGATCTCCTTTGCCCATAGACTGACTTCGCAACATTTTGCTGTTTTAGTCACCCGTTTTGAAGATGATTTTATGCTCCATCAGTAGTCCTTCTCCGCTTTATCATCCACGGAACTTAATTTATTTGAACCTTTGTTGAGTTTTTTTTTTTTTGTGTGTTTTTTGTTATTGAAAGACATGCTTATATTTCCGTGTGAAGTGTTTTGTAGAGTTTTCAAATATATCTGGAATATTATTTGTACGTATGCTTTTATGATTGTAGAATACATTATATAGAATTAGGACAAATACTTAGATAGTTGTCTGCATGTATGTATAATTATCTACAAGAGATATGATTATGAATATCTATATAATATGTATGTATATGAGTATTATTGAATACTACCTTATATAGATGAATCTATGTGTGTATAATTCTTCATCTTTACATTGAAAGTTATAGCAGCATCAATGTGTGCAAGCATGCACATGCACAAACCTGCTCATATATAAACTGATGTCAAATAACTGTTCAGTCACAGATGTTTTAATTAACAAGTCATTATAGATGTTAAATTTGTGTAATCAAATTATAAGTTAATTTAAAAATAAAAATTTGGCCCAATTCATTAATGTTTGGCAATTACAACATCAGACTTCTTACAATGTAAGCCTGAAATTTTCTAAGATAAGCTCTTTTCAAATAACGACTACATTCTTCTCTACATACATCTTAATATTCTGACTATAAATATTTTTTAGAATTTTTATAATTGTTTTGTCCCATTTTATTTTCACTTTCAAATTTGTCATCATTCAAATCTACTGAGAACTTTACTTTATATAATTTCATTCCGTACAACCTTTTCTTGTTTTATTTACATAAATAACTACGTAATGTCAACTCTGTATTCCTGATTGCTGCTATTCAATTATTGAGATTAATCTTAGTTTTCCTAGCAATTCATTATTAAAATGGTTTTATGAGTCAATAATAAGCAGTAACAACACTAAGGATAGAAATAATACAGTATAATTTGACAATAATCACACTAAAAATTAAGGTTAAGAGAAAAATAACCAAGAACTTACATTTATAATAATATTGGTGTGAGAACATTAGTTTACAGGGTTGTAAATTACATACTTGTTCAAATGTTTGTTTAAAGTATAAAGGTTATCCTATTGTTATTCCTTAAATCCTATTGTTATTCCATCAAAATCTCACCCATTATTTATAATAGTACACTGTATTTTATGAGTGATCTTTAAATATAATATATTGAATATAAATCTAGTGTATATCATATAACCATTATTCTTATTTCTTGTCTTCCCTGCTGCATACATTTCAAAGTTGAGTAGTTAAGGCACTCAACTTTAAAAATAACTGCTCTAATAATTTATATACAAATGTTCAAATTTGCAGAATTATCCAACCCAATAATAGGAAATACAGAAAATATGAATTTCTTGTTGAAGTCAAAGGATTAATATATTTGTAGCTTAGCATCAAATTGTATTAGAACTGTATTAGTTAATCCAAGATAAGAATTATTATAAACTATCTCCTGGAAATTGAACCAGAGGAATAATTTTAAGGGATAAAACTAAACTTTTGGGTGGGTGGGCAGTCTTTCATCTTATGAAGGATTTTGAATGTATGTCTTCTGTTCAAAGATTACTGCATTGTAATCAAGGAATCATGATCACAGTATTTTTCATATATTTTTCATGTGTGTATATGCTTCAGTTGAATGAAAGACAGTGGCACTCAGCATATTTGGTAGGAATTATTTTATTCGGTTACCCATGCCTGAAGAGCTAGGTTCACTTTACGAGCCCATAAAACTTTAAGCTGCATGGAACCAAATAAAACTGTTATTAAATAATGTATATATATATATATAAATGAATGAAAGAATTGTATCTAGCTTACAGAAGGCAACCATAGCTGCTATTCTTAAAGGGTAGTGTAGTTACAGAAATTTTTTGAGTGTCAAACTAAAGGTATCATTGTATTTAACATCAACTTGTTACATTCTGTACAAGTAATATACTAGTGATTATTCCATCAACTATATTTTTCTCCTTACAAAATAGTAGGTTTTTTGCTGAACTTCAAACTCATTATTTTGGTGGAATTTAAATTGCTGTCATGTCTTTTATTTCCATCTGCCTCTCTGCTATTATATATATATATATTATATATATATATATATATATATATATATATATATTATATATATATATATATATATATATACATATATATATATATTGCATCATGTCATAATCCCCACCCTTCATTTTCTGTAACTATAGTTGTAAATCCCAGTATGTCCTCTAAATCCTTTCGTGAGATGTTATGCATGTATGAATAAGTGGTCTTGGTGACAAATAAACGAATGGATTATATTATTATTATTATCATTATCATCATCATCATCATCATCATCATCATTGCAGCAAGCTGTCAAAATCGTTAGCATGTCAGGCAAAATGTTTAATGGTATTTTGCGACGAGCTGGCAGAAGCGTTAGCACACCGGGCGAAATGCTTTGCGGTACTTCGTCTGCCGTTACGTTGTGAGTTCAAATTCCGCCGAGGTTGACTTTGCCTTTCATCCTTTCGGGGTCGATAAATTAAGTACCAGTTACGCACTGGGGTCGATGTAATCGACATAATACCTATGTCTGTCCTTGTTTGTCCCCTCTATGTTTAGCCCCTTGTGGGTAATAAAGAAATAGGTATTTCGCCTGCCTTAACTTTCTGAGTTCAATTTCTGCCGAGGTAGACTTTGCTTTTCCTCCTTTCAAGGTCGATAAACTAAGTACCAGTTAATTTCTGGGTCGATGTAATCAACTTACACCCCCACCCCCGAAATTACTGACTTTGTGCCAAAGGTAGAAACCAATATCATTATTATCATCACCATCATATTCATCATCATCATTATATGCATGTAAGTATGAATGTGTATATGTGTGTGTGTGTATATATATATATTCACACACACATATATACACTCATGCTTTCACTAGTTTAATAAAGTAGGCTTTCTGTATAGTTGAATGTATAAACTAAGTATTTATATATTTACATATTTATATCTGGCTTTGTAGAAACAATTGTGTGTGTGTGTGTGTGTGTGTACATGTCAACTTTATAGATTGAGCCACTTTTCGTTGTTTTCTTACCATTATTTATTTTGAAAACTGAATAAAACTATTCTGAAAATACCTGAATGCTTTAAAAATCATGTTTTGTTTTGCTGTAGTTTTATTTTTCAAAAAATTTTTTCTTACTTCTTTGCTTCTTTTAGCCGACACCTTTAATAAATGATACAGCTGTTGTTTTTGTTGTTACTAGGATGGGGGGGTTGATGCAGTTATTTCTTGATTAGACTCATAAATATTCCAAAATAAATACAGGTTATATTGGCCAATTTGTTGCCACTGATTGCTTATATTACCAGCAGTTTTTTCCTAAAATTTTCAAAAAAAAAATTTTTTTAATGCTGAAAATTACATATTTTAAACTTCTCATTGTGATCCAAGTATCAAAATATCTAAATTCATGTTATACAAGTGATGTATTTTATTTAATTATCTGCTTCACAAAATTGCAATAATATATGTAGTTAAATCACGACAGCTTTTGATTTCATACTGAAATCATTGTTTATGCCTAAAAGGAATCTATCGTGTCTTTATTTGTAGCTACTATTATAGCTTCAATTACGAAGGCATTTGTGTTGTAAAGTTGACTGAAGTTAATAACTACATAAACAAAAGAAAAAGAAAAAGTAAAGCAAAAACAAAACAAGACAACAATTTCTAGTTGTCGAGAAAAAACACATCTAGTATGTAAGAATGAATCTTCAGCTTGCTCCAAACATAACATGGAGCATGAAAATGTCGACAAATTGTCTTATTGTAATTTATCTGTTGGAAGAATGTTTTATTTATTCCTCCATGTATGAAGTTTTGCTATGTATTTGCAATAAAGATTTCTGTCTTTGAGTTTGGTTTTTTTTTTTTTTTTTGGTTAAGTTTTCTGAGGTTTTTTTTAATTTTTTATTTATTTATTTTTATATATATATATGATTATTTCTTTCTTTTCTTTCCTCATTTACATGTTTATCTATTATCCCAATCCTGCTCTCTTTCCTCTTTTGTTTTTTTTTCTGGGTTCTTGCTCCATCTTTTTCTTTTAACTCTTACTTCCCTCTTGTTGCATTTTTTTGTTTTGCTTTGTCCAGGCTAGCTTGTTTTTTATTCTCTATTTTCAACTCCCAGTAAGAGATAAAAAGAAGCCATTCCACAATTTCAGAGATATTTTTAAAATCTATGCACTGCTTTACTCAATTATTTAACAAAGAGTTTGACTTTTTTGCTACAGCAATTGTGTTGTCAAGGCATATTACTCCTCTTCTTTCAGTCTATCAGACTGAAATAGGCATACAATTGGCTGGTGTTTAAAGGATGAGATTCTAGGTGTATCATTTCTCCTATGATTGCATGACAGAAACAAGGCAATAAAGCAAGTAAAACTGGAGAAAATAGATTAAATACATTATTAATATTCTCTCTCTCTCTTTACTCTTTTACTTGTTTCAGTCATTTGACTGTGGCCATGCTGGAGCCCCGCCTTTAATCGAGCAACTCGACCCCGGCACTTATTCTTTTGTAAGCCCAGTACTTATTCTATCGGTCTCTTTTGCCGAACCGCTAAGTAACGGGGACATAAACACACCAGCATCAGTTGTCAAGCAATGCTAGGGGGACAAACACAGACACACAAACATACACACACACATATATATATATATATCTCTTATTATAAAAGGCAGATTTTATCTGCCTCCCTTTGGGAGTTATACAAATCTACAATATAGGATTTCTTCAATTACAATTTACCTAGCATTTTTAAGAGTACAATGCATCGCGTCATGCCAGGTCCAGTTTTTCAAATTTAAACTCCAATTAAGCAAAATTTACAGAAAACTCACATTCTGGTGTGTGCGTCAAATGCTTTTCTTAGTCTGGTTTACAGCACACGCAAACGCACACACACAGTGTGCAATGAATAAACTGAAACTAATTCACTGTGTGTTGACAGGTAGAAAATAGAATGCGATGGCGATGGCTATGGCGATGGCGATGGCTATGGCGATGGCGATGTAATATTTGTTTCTCTCTATGACGCTCATAAAAGCATTGATGTACATGTGTGCGTGCGGGAGTGTGTGTGTGTCATTCCTCACACACACGCATACACATACATATATGAGAGTGGCAAACACAAACGTTTCAAACAACTACATACAAACACGTGTGTGTTTGTTATTAGTAAAAAAAGGCGCCAAATCACAACTCACTTATCATTCCAACACATTTGCAAAGACACACGGACGTTCGAATAACAATACAGAAAAGGTAAATTGGTTTTTATTTTACTCTGTATATATAAACCGCCCGAAAAAAATTTTGGTTAATGTGACCAAGCCGCCCGAATTTACCTATTCATATTTAAATGAGAATATCAAAGTAAATCTCTTTAGAACATTCGTGAAAACACGTATTATACTTCGTAAACAGTTCAACTACAGTTTTGTACAAAAATCGAAGTGTAATTTTAATTCCGTGAATTATGGGAGATTTTTTTCCGAAATTTGTTCCTATTGTGTTTTCAAAATTTGTAATTCTGACAAAAAATGGATACGAATTTCATTATATCAAGCAGCGAGTCAGAATTCGAAGGATTTTCTACTGAAGACCTTCATAAATCTAACTCTATGACTGAAAAAAAAAAGCATGTGGTATTTGATCTCAACCTAAACAAAGCGAAAGAAACGATAGTTTGTTATTTCCCACAACCTTAAATGAAATTAAGGCCTATTTTGCCATAAATATTATTATGGGTATTAGAAAGTTACCCAGAATAACAAATTCTATCGTAAAATTTTGTTGTATACCCAATTGAATATTAGCTAATAACCCATTTTCTATAGCGATGTTTGAACAAAATTTTAATAATTTTATATATTGTTGAATTTACCTGTATCTACCTGCAATTAGAGTCACTTTGTGACAAAAATTATAGTATAGAATTGGTTGAGAACATTTCACTAAATTATCTTCCAAAAATCAGATTAATGTATTCATAAATAAAAAAGTTATAGTTGTTTAATGAAATCAGACTAAATTTATGATTACGTTAGAAATTAATTGAAACACATAAGGGGTGTATTTTGGTCAGAAATATAGTAACGAAAGGGTTAAGAAAAACCAAAAAATATTTTATTCTTTGTAAATGTTGTGTTCAAAATAACATTTTCTTTTAAGAATGTGTATATAACAAAGTATGTGTATATAACTACGTGGCTTATATCTTTATATATAAGAGTGAAGTTGTGTGTCTGTCTCCTACGATTTAGATTCGTAACTACTCCCACATTTTGCGGTGTAGTTTAACCAAAAGCGGGTATCTTATAGTCGTGATTCATATCGAGCCCTTCTGGGTATTAGCGCGCGTCTACAATGAGTCTACGATTTAAAAAAAATTTACCATCATATTTTTCCATTTTAATGCATATTTTTCGTTATTATATAAGGGAAGTAACTCTCTAAAAATATCTACGATGTGTCAACGATTTAAAAAAAAAATTACCTTAATTTTTTTTCAATTTTTAATGCATTTTTTTGCTATTTTTTGGCTATAACTCTCTAAAAATGCTTATATAGTTATTTCCCTTACAAACCTGAGCAACGCCGGGCGATACTGCTAGTATATATATATATATATATATACGACGGGCTTCTTTTCAGTTTCCATCTACCAAATCCACTCACAAGGCTTTGGTCGGCCCGAGGCTATAGTAGAAGACACTTGCCCAAGGTGCCACGCAGTGGGACTGAACCCGGAACCATGTGGTTGGTAAACAAGCTACTTACCACACAGCCACTCCTGCGCCTGTGTACAAACAAGAGAGTGTAAAGAAAATAGGATTTAACAGTGAATAATTTGTAGTGGTGCTTCTTTATGTTTGAAGTTCAAATCCTACCGACTTTGCTTTCATTCTTCTGAGGTCAACAAGATAAGTAACAGCTTTGGCAGTAGTGCTGGCAGTTACATTGACCACACCCACTCTCACAAAATTCTAAGGTTAGAAGGTAATGTTATATGCTGACAAGGAGAGTTCTATAAATTTGAAGTACACTCCTTACTAATTAAGTTTTTGACTCCTTGTTAGTTTCATCTCACATTACATTCACCACTTAATCCTTTTGGGAAAGGCTTGAAGAACATTCCAACCCAATTTTCAAAAAACTTTCAAACTTTATGAACACAGCATCCAAAACTTATGCCACAGCATCCAAGTGCAGTCTCATGTTGTTGTTGCTGTTGCTGTTCAATCCCAAAGTCAGCTCTATTCAAACCATAACCATTCCGTCTTATTTTCAGTAAGGTTTAGCAGATTGAGATCTGGCTGCTATTTCTAGTAGGTTGGGGAACTATATTGTTCTGAATGAGAGGGAGAGAGGGAGGTTGGTAGTTTGTCCTATATTGTGATGTGAATGCTCTACCAATTGTCTGCAGAATCCGAGCTGGCAGAAACGTTAGCACGCCGGGCGAAATGCGTAGCCGTATTTTGTCTGCCGTTACGTTCTGAGTTCAAATTCCACCGAGGTCGACTTTGCCTCTCATCCTTTCAGGGTCGATAAATAAAGTACCAGTTTTGCACTGGGGTTGATGTAATCGACTTAATCCCTTTGTCTGTCCTTGTTTGTCCCCTCTACGTTTAGCCCCTTGTGGGCAATAAAGAAATATATACTTGATTTATGTTTCTTTCTTCAAACATCAGCATTTTCTGAGCTTATTTTTCTGTTCCTCTTTTATTCTTTTACTTGTTTCAGTCATTTGACTGCAGCCATGCTGGAGCACTGCCTTTTTTATTTATTGAAATTTCTTTTATAATAAACTTACAAGATTTATTTTTCCAGTAGTCTACTTGGTAGAGAATTGCACAGTTATACCATTAAGCATTTTTTTTCTTCTTTTATTTGTGTCTGTGCCTAAATTTTAACTTAGTATATTTAATTACCTCAAAGTACAATTACTTCACCTATTACATTTTACTGAGTTGGAAAATATAAATGGACACTGTTAAAAAATGGTCACACAAATTTTGTTTTAAGATATATGTAATAACAAGGAATTTAGAGATTCAGATCCACTCAATTCAAGGAATCTTTTAAAGCTTATTTTTTTAGAGGGAGTCCTGTTCTTTTATTAATATTATTTATTTTGTGTGTATTTTCTATCCACTGTTTACTTATCTGGTGTGTGTTAAAAGAACTAGTGTTTACTATTTTTTAAGTTGCTATGTTCTATGATTCTAAGTAATTAGAAACTTGCTGTTTAACAGCTGTATTTAAAGCATGCATTGATTTGAAATGAATAGAGAATGTATATTGGTTTGTAGGTTGATAAGGATGTCGATTCATAAATCTCTGGTTGAAACATTTATTATAAACTAGCAGTATCACCCGGCGTTGCTCGGGTTTGTTTCGACCCTTTAGAATTGGAATTTTTGAAAAGTAAAAATTTTGCATTATGTAGCTTGTTATTCTCTTTAAGTGAACATTTTTCTGGTTGAAATACACCGAAAAATGGCAACATGGCAGTCAAAAAATCATAAAAAATAGGGATTTTCATAGAAAAAAATGCACCTTTTTGATGTAAATAACTTTTGGTGTTAACATGGTCCGATTTGAATTTTTTCTTCTACGGAAGGAAGAGCAAACCTTCTTCTATCATACTCTCAATTTTTGGTCAACTTGCGCTGCAGGGTCTCAGAGGAGCTAGTGTTAGCCGAAGGCTACCAAACCCGCCATACACAGACAACTTCAGCTTTATATATAGAGAGATACTTTCATGTACATGGCATTGCTAATATGACCCTCTGCAAAAAGTGCAAAACACACATGCATACATATATTTGCTAACTAATATTTATCTTGAATGTCCTTGTAACACGCAAGAAAGTCAAGAAGAAAAGAAACGAATGGAGGTAGAGTAAACTGTTGTGAGGTAAAGAGAAAGCTAGTGCTTCATTAGAAAAGAATGATAGATAGATATGCACATCGTCTCTAAATAGGTAGTGATCTTGTTAGAGACAAAAAAGGGGACATGAATCAGGGAAATGGGAGTGAAGGGTGGGTTGTGACTATTTTCATCTTTAATATCCCATAGTTACTATCACAGATCATTACCTGGCTGGTGTCATAATAATTTCTTTGTTCTTTTATAATTAGAGAACGTGTTGGCTATTTTCATAGCCTGGTATATTTAACGATGTGGTCAAGTGTTATTATTAGAGTGCATTTTAACTACGGGGTTAGATTCTACTGTACTGTTTGAACAGAATTAACTTGAATTATTATACGAGAGTGGGATGTGAGGGTGGAGGAAAAGGATGGATGTGTGTTGGTGGGGGATGAAAAGCGGACATCTGATAAAGATATTAAAATTAATCATCTGTCTACAGAGGTGATGATAAAAGTATACATAATTATAGCAAAAATAACTAAATGGAAAACAAAAAACATTGCCAATATATTTCAAAATATGTCTCTAGAAATATACAAATAAATACTCATAAATATAGCTTTAAAAATGAAATAAAAATATTTTCAATATTATATGCCCAATTAAACATATAATTTGTTTTGAATTACTTTTAAAGGGAAAATTCTATTATTCTTGTGTTGTTTGTTTTGAAATAAACATCAGTAGTTTAGTGAGAATCAATTGTTGGCAAATATTCTTCATGTGAGAATAACTATTATAATGCTCATAGTATCTTCGTTAATAATATTTTAAGTAGTTGAACAGGTGCTACTCTGATTGTTGTCTGGATGTTTAATACTGCTATATAGAGATGTACACCCACTTTGCACTCATATATAGTTCAGTCATTGCTGAGACACTACCTTTTAATAATGCACTGTCACTTACACTGGTCCCAGTGCTTATCTTATCAACTCTGAAAAGATGATGTAAGGCAAATCGAACCTTAGTGAGATTTGGATTTAGAATTTAAAAAGACATACAAAATACCACATGGCACGTGTCCAACACTCTATCAATTCTGCCATTCATGTATATGTACATCTGTATGTTTGTATGTGTGGATGCATGCAGACACAGGCATGGCTGTGTAATTTAGAAGTTTACTTTGCAATCATGCAACCGTCATGTTTGATCTGAACGTATGTAGCACTTTGGACAAATATTCTCTACCAAAGCCTGAGGAGGGCTCAAGCCTTGTGAGACTTAAAATTGCATAGACAGGAAGTACAAGGAAGCCTGTAGGATGTTCTATGCTTGTAATTTAAAGGGCTAGTCTAGATACAATGTCACACTGACTCTACCTACTTACTTTACATTAAACAAGCAGGTATCAGTGGAATGCTCATCCTTTACTTACACTGTAATGCAAGATCCATCATATATGTATCAAACATAGTTTTGATGTAAAGATTTGATAAATTTTATGAATAAATAAATAATGAATTCTTGAACCAGGCAGTGCACTGTCTCCTTGAAAAAAGCATTCCATTCAAGGCTGCTCATTTTAGCCCTCTCTCTCTCTTTAGCTATCACATCCTAGATGATCCACTGGGTTGAAGGTGAGGGACCCCAAGAAGGTGTCTATATCTGTTCACAATTACATAGGTACCTAAATAACAAAAACACTATAATAGGCGCAGGAGTGGCTGTGTGGTAAGTAGCTTGTTTACCAACCACATGGTTCCAGGTTCAGTCCCACTGCGTGGCACTTTGGGCAAGTGTCTTCTATTATAGCCTTGGGCCGACCAAAGCCTTGTGAGTGGATTTGGTAGACGGAAACTGAAAGAAGCCCATCGTATATATGTATATATATATATATATATATATATATGCGTGTGTGTGTTTGTGTGTCTGTGTTTGTCCCCCTAGCATTGCTTGACAACCGATGCTGGTGTGTTTATGACCCCGTTACCTAGCGGTTCAGCAAAAGAGACTGATAGAATAAGTACTGGGCTTACAAAAGAATAAGTGCCGGGGTCGAGTTGCTCGATTAAAGACAGTGCTCCAGCATGGCCGCAGTCAAATGACTGAAACAAGTAAAAGAGTAAAAGAGTAGAGTAATATATATAATGAGTTTATATATTTCAGTTGATCAAATAACTTAAATACTGAGGAGAAACTATGGTTGTTTCAACTCCAAGCTATTGCAGTATCAAATGTTAAGTTCACAAAGAGAAGACACAATGTGGCAGCAGCCAATTCATAGATTCGCACAGCTTTCAATGCCAAAGTTTGATGCTAGTCATATCAAGATTTTCATGTTATTTATTTTTTTACCGCGCACTATGGAACAGAGTCTTAGAACTTTCAACTTTCCCCAGTTGCATAAGCTGATACATGCTAAGCTGATGCATGTTTTTCTGTACAACTTTTGGATTGCTTCCACTTCAGTGGCGAGCTTCACACCAGAAGCACTAATACTGACAACAGAAAACAAGCGTATTCCATGGAATCAGCATGACTTCATATGTTCTTAATATTCTCAAGAAACAGCCTGCCAGTCATTGGTAAATTGTTAGACTTTTAGTCATGTGCATATAAAGCAGTTGCATCATTATTTGTGATGTAATTTCCAGGCCTCTCATAGATTCTGATTCTCTGATCACAGTCTCTCTTGATCCTCTTCATCCTCACACACACACACACACACTGCCTGACTCTGGGCAAGTATCTTCTGATATAACTCCAGGTCAACCAGTGCCTTGTGAATGGAATTGGTAGACAGAAACGGTATGGAAAACTGTCGTAAATGTGTGTGTGTGTGTGTGTGTGTGTGTGTGTGCATGTTGTGCAAATGTTGACATTACATGTCTTCACTTGTGGCTGCCTGAGTGAAACAGTAAGATAATGTTTAACCCTTTCATTACTGTATTTATTTTGAGATGCTCTGTGTTTCTTTCAATTACTTTAAATATAACAAAGAATTTAATAAAATAACTTAGTTATCATTCAACTAGTGTTAGGAAAATATATTGTGACTAAGGTTTGGTGGAAGATTTTAATTCAAAACTTATAAAAACAAGACATTTAGTACTCAGAGCCAGAGCCGGTTTCAGCCGGGTTGGTAATGAAAGGGTTAAATTTCTTGATTTTACAACCAGTTTCTCTGTACTTTCAAAGACCACTGAAATAAAGAAATCCCTTAGCTGAAAAATAGTAAAAAGTTAAAAATAAGATCACCCAGTTGTAAAATGCTACATCAAAATAAGTCCCTGTCTAACCCATGCTAGCATGGAAAACTAATGTAAAACAAACTGCATAATGTGTGTGTGTGTGTGTGTATTTAATATACATAGATATATATTCACATACTTGTATATTGTTGTATGGTTTAGATGTCCACTTTGCAACCATGTGGATTCAGGTTCAGTCTTGCTGAGAGGCACCTTGGTTAAGTGTCTTCTACTATAGCCCTGGTATATGCAATGCCATGTAATGAAATTTGGTTGATGGAAATTGCAGGAAGCCTGCTGTATGTGTGTATATATATATACCCTTATGCACATTCTCACATACACATGCACACTCTCATACACACATATGTATTAATACATAGATTGTTTTACAGAATATGACAAGTAAAAATATATCTATTTTGTGTTATGTAAAATTGTTTCTACATCAAGAAAATGACGTTTGGTAACATATAGAACTTATATTCTTAGGATAAAATTTTTTACATACTTTTTTAATATGCTCACGTAAGTGCAGCTGTTAATGTTGAGAGCCAGATACTTAAATATAACTATATTTATATGTATTATTATTGATGCATTATTTGTATTGTTTGACATTAAAATTTTAAAATGAAAGGAGGTGGAGGGAACACAGTCTTACTTCAAATTAATATATTCCATTAGTACTGTCTAAAACTATCTTTACAAAGTTGGGTCTTTTCTTACAGTTTTTTCTTTACCTCCAACCTGTATGCGTGTGAGAGAGAGAGAGAGAATATGTAAAGGTGAATATATGTCAAAATATGTGTACGCTTGCTTACAGTCAGCGAATTGGCAAAATTGTTAGTGTCTGATACAACTAATCAGTTTACATATCAGCACTGTGCAAACTGAGTTCAAATACCACCAACATCAGCTGTTTACTGGGGGAAGGGATATCAGCTCCTCCCTGTCTCTTCTCCAATTCTCTCCCCTCTCGCTCTTTCTCTCTCTTTAAAGGTCTAGCCATGTCATATTGTCATTGATTCAGCCTCAGAATTGTGTTAAGGGTACAAATGTCTTGGAATACTCATCTACTTACACATTAACCCATTGCCTGCCCTGAGCCCCATTTGAGGATCTGTTAAAAACAGTCTCACTGCTGGTTGTTCGTTGTATTTCAAGTAAATTGCTTATGTACATTGCATTTGCAGAGGTGTGTTTAACAATATTTAATAGTTAAAAGTTTGCCATTCTTAGCTCTGGTTAATTCTAGAGGACATAAATTGCAATTTTTGAATTACAAAAATATTGACTGTTTTGAAAACTATTTTTTTCTGCATTTCCCATCTATATCATTTATTGATATTTCATACACATTTGCATTTGATACTATAGTTTCAAAATAACTAAAATGTTTATTATTGCAATCGAATAGAAAAGGATAAATATGCTTTTTTTTCAGCAATCCCCATGTAGGACTTTTCAAAGAATTTATCATGATTTCCGAAATAATTCACATATGGAGAAAATTTAAATACTATGTATTATTTTAATTCCTAAGCCACCTGGCAAGGCCAAAGAGTATGAATTAAAAAATTTGGCAGATAATGGGTTAATTTCATGAGTTGATCAAAGGAATGTTCAGTGTCAACACTGACAGAGAATTCACCATTTACACACACATGCATGTGCACACACACACACACACGCACAAATATTTCTTCTTGTTTGTATTACTATCTGTACCACACAGAAAGTAAATCACAAATGATCCTGTGAATTTGAAGAATCTGTGATTTCCTTTTTACCTACACTTGGCTCAAAGGAAGACTTGAACTCAGCATTGCAATCTTCTGAAAAAGCCATTACCTACGCAGTGCTTCCTGGTCTGTGTCTGGATGAACCAAACTAATTATTTTGATACTGATTGACACAGAGCCAGGATTTGGACCGGTGGCCTTCAGCCTGTAGCCTTACACAGTAATTCTCAGAGGTACGCAGATTCTAAATAAAGAAACAAATAAAGAATTTCAGGTGGAAATATTTAACTTCCAATTTGCATTATCTCTTTCAGAATTACCTTTCAAGTTTCTCCTTTTCTCTATTTTGTTTGTTTATTTATTTTTCTATTTTGTGTCGGATATTTAAAAAAAAAATATTTTGAGTGTTTTATTTTTAATCTTTTACCTAACACTCCTTACTAATTGCTTGCTGCATGGTTTTTTTTCTTTTTTTTTCATATTCTCAGGAACACACTCTTGAAACTGAGCAAGGTGAAGCTGACCAGGCAGAGACACAGGTCAGATGATAAATTACTTTGAAATAAATGATACTATTTATTATTTTTTTTCCTATGAATACTTATACACAACAAGAAGATAAATAATTATAAATAATTAAAATATTAATAATAAACAATCATTTAAAAATCTGAGTTACTGTCTTTCATATATATGTATATATATATATATATATTATATATATATATATATATATATATATATATATATATATATATATCCACACTTAATAATAACTTGGAAATTTTATGTTAAAATTATATAAATAATAATTCTGTAAATGACTTAGAATTAAGAAAAATAATGGTTTTGTCTTGGAGAGAACTAATTCTACAGAGCTGAATTATTACATTTTTCTATCTGATTCAATGCATCTGTCCTGAGTTTAAACCTCCCAGGGTCAATTCTACTTTGCATCCTGTAAGTAGACTTTCTAAACGTATTAGATATATATATACAGTAAAATCAATGCAACCAACTAGATACGTTCTCTCTTTTCAATATAAGCCGTGTCTATTCAAAACCAATCACCACTATTGAGCAACAAGGTTGTGTATAAGTAATTTGATTTGATCCAACTCTGTCAATAGTATTGCTCCCTTTTAAAGGGAGGCCGCTTTACAGCACAATATTAATCTTTTTTTGTTATTTTTCTTGTTCTTGTCTTATTCTGGTTCTTGGTTCCTTGTTTCGTTTGTTTTCTGCAAATTTTTTATTGTTAGATGTTAAAAAAAAAAAAGCTATTATGTGTGAGTCCATGATATCCCACTTCTATATTTAAGCTGTTGAAAATCTTAACTTCATTTTCTTTGAAGAGATTATCTCAAGAGTGTTGCCGTTGCATTGTTGCTGTTGATGTTGTTGCCACTTTTTGCTAAATGCTAAGCTAAACACCTTGTGGTATTTGCTTTACATTTCTTTTCTCCCTGCATCATTTCTTAAGCTTAGCATTGTCTTTCATCTTCCTATCATAGGCAAAATAATTACCAGTCAAATACAGGTGTCAATTTAATTTCCTATACCCACCCACCCTCCTCCCTTCTTAGCCACAATATCATAAACTTGTCCTCTTTCTTGTACCTTAATTAGGAATCATTGTTGTTGTTGTTGGAGTTGGTATAAAGAGTGGAGAACTAAATTAGATACTTGGAATGTTTGTTGTACAATATCTAGTTTAGTTCTTCATACTCTCCCAGTGTTTCATCTTTCTGAGATGGCAGTGGGGTAGAAATGAAAAGTACCAGTAATATGCTAAGGTTAAGTCAATTGATTTTTACCTTTGTACCTAATTATTTCCAGCTTGTTATTCAAATAAACTACTATGATTTAAATATACAGCCAAAATCCCTTTTCAGTACCCTTTGTTGCATCACTTTTCCATTCAGTGAATGCAGTGGTGCTTGAATTCCGAAACATTGATTTGACAATTGCAATGAAGTGAATTGTAAAGTATCTTAAATGTATGTCTTCATATTTTAGTGTGTATAATTTTCAAATTTGGCATGAGATTCATCAGTCTGAGAGAGACTTCAAAGGATATGGGCATACAAGTGGTGCCCATCCTTCCATTACTAACTCATAAATATGTGTATTTATTTATTTATTTATGTATTCAGCTCATGATCGTAAGGTCATGAGTTCAATTCCCGGCGACGCGTTGTGTCCTTGAGCAAGACACTTTATTTCACGTTGCTCCAGTCCACTCAGCTGGCAAAAATGAGTAGTACCTGTATTTCAAAGGGTCGGCTTTGTCACTCACTGTGTCACACTGAATCTCTCTGAGAACTATGTTAAGGGTACATGTGTTTGTGGAGTTCTCAGCCACTTGCACGTTAATTTCACCAGCAAGCTGTTCCGTTAATCGTATCAGCTGGGACCCTTGTCGTTGCAACTGACGGAGTGCTCCTATGTATGTATGTATGTATGATCATCCTTTTGTGTCTACTTTTCATGCTTGCAAGGGTTGAGCAGGTGACTACAATCCCAGTCAATTCTTATTCAGAATTAATGTCCTCCTCCAGGCACACATGCATGTGCACACACATATATGAGATGTTTCAGAGGTCAGTCGTATCACTTACACATTTCTATTTTTGACTTTTTGTCCATGGGTGGATACCCTTTTTGTTATCAACCACTTAACCATGTATTTTGTGGGTGTAATGGACATATTTTATGACAATAGCAGTAGAGGTGTAGTCATGTCCTTGACATCACTAAAGGGTACTATTGACTCAGCATCATCTCTCCTTGTTCGTCAACCACCTTGAAGTGTGTACTGGGTACATTTTACTAGGCACAGGCATTGGTGAGGTTGCCTTGTACTCTGTGAGAAAAAAAAGTCTTCACTATTCTGTGAAGTGTTCATTTCCTCATGACACAGAACTTAATGGCTTATAATATCAAGACTGATGACAGAAAAAGAACCAGGATTGTTGGGTGGAAGGAGCAAGAATACAATGATAAAAACACACTTTTAGGGCAAGAGGGTGGTAGACGGAGAGGAGAGATGGATAGTAATAAAGGTGGACATTGGTGAGTTTGTGAGTTGAGGATAGTGGATAAGGATTATCCACTAGATGCAGAGGTATGTCCTGTACTACCTCTTGTTATGGTAAATAGAGAATGTTACAGTTAAGAGAGGAGAAAGTGAGCATCAGTAAGTGGCCAGGGCCAAAGCCATCAGTACTCAGGCAGTATGATACGGTGAATAGGAGAGGTGTACTTTTATCTCTAGTTGCATCAGCGACAGAGTATAGGGATAAAAGAGGGGGGAGAGGCAGTGGAAGTAATAGATGTTGACATAGGTTTGAGTCACAAATGTGACTCTCAGCCTCCATCATTACTACTACACACACACACACACACACACACACACACACACATATAATCATCATCATTGTTTAACATCTGCTTTCCATGCTAGCATGGGTGAGACTATATATATATATATATATACATATACATATATATATATATATACACATATATATATATGTCTTCTACTATAGTCTCTAGTCAAGTGAAGCCTTGTGAGTGGATTTGGTACAGAAACTGAAATAAGCACATCATATATACTTATGCATATGTGTGTTTGTGTGTACCTATGATAAGACATCACATAATGATTGTAAATGAGCACCATTGTCATACAAATAAGGTTTGTTTAGTCTTTCATGAAAAAAATCTCTAGCTATGGGAAAATATTACCTTGCTTGGAAATAGATCAGAGTTTGCAATAGGAAGGGTATCTGGCCATAGAAAATCTACCTCAACAAATTCTTGACCCATGCAAGCATAGGAAAATGGACAATGGATATTAAATGATGATATATATGTATCTATGTGTGTGTGTATGTGTGTATATATATATATATATATATATATATATATACACACACACATATATATATTTGTATGCATGTGTGTGTGTATATATATCAAAAAAGGAAACTAAATCCTTTATCAAGTATTGTAGACCACCTCCAAAAACTGACTGTCTTGTTAATTGGCAAAGATTCACTCACCACTATACAGTAGTATACAATCATTATCCCATACCAGTTAGTTCCTCTTTCCATCTCCCTTCCACCTCTACTTCAATGGTGTCTGCCTCTCTGAACTCGCAATCTTTGTATCATACCCATCTAAATTCCCTATCATTCTTACTGTATTTCATTCCCTAAACCCCTCACTAATAGACTATCTTAACCCTTTCTCTCTTCAGCTCTGTAACCATCTAAAATATTCTCCCTGCCTACGTTTTACTTTCGCTTATTTTTTGCTTTTTGCTATAAATTCCTTCCTTGAGGTTGGTTGGTTGGCTTGTTGGTTGGTTGGTAGATACTTATTTCAGACCAGAGAATTAAATAATTATTCAGTTGGGTAATTTTACAGCATCTCAAAATTGAGTTTTGCTAGGTTGTCTATTAATGGAACCAAATTCTGATACTACAATTCTCAGTGGCATGAAAGGAAACAGATTAATTAGTTTAGAAAATATATAAATTTGTCTGACAAAGTTTTAGGCAAAATGTAGTCGCAATATTCAAAGCTTATAAATTCTTCAACATAAGATCTTATTTCCTTCAAAAATAATCCATGAAGTAAACAGATTTATGACGTCTTATAATTGAAGTGTCATGGAGTTGAGATGTATTACTGTAGTGAAACTATATAATCAAGGCACATTTCAGTCATAATATCCTTTTGTTAGGGTACTTTAAGGAACATTGCACTACAGTCAATTTTCATTACTAAAGATGATATTGTTGTCAAGGTGTTTTATTTTTAAAGTAAATTACATTACCAGTACCATACAGTTCGACCATATCATCTTGATGCTTTTTGATTGAAGTACATTGAAGTAAAGATATGTTCCAATAAGGCGGCGAGCTGGCAGAGACGTTAGCACGCCAGGCGAAATGCTTCGTGGTATTTCGGCCGTCGCTACGTTCTGAGTTCAAATTCCACCGAGGTCGACTTTGCCTGTCATCCTTCAGGGTCGATAAATTAAGTACCAGTTACACACTGGGGTCGATGTAATCGACTTAATCCGTTTGTTTGTCCCCTCTATGTTTAGCCCCTTGTGGGTAATAAAGAAACAGATATGTTCCAATAATAATACTTTGTAACCGAGACACATTGTAAAAAAGGGACTTTGTTGTTAAGGTACTTTGGAGTTAAGGGACATTATGACAATGGTGTAGTATTCTTGGTTTTAAATCTTGTGCCATAATCAGACATCACAGAGAGCACTTGAGTGTAGCCCAGTTTTCATGGCATTAAGAATAAGTTGCCTGTCTCTTGTAAGTTTTGACCAGTGGTAAGATTTATGTACAACACAACAAACTAGCAAATTACACATCAAGCACAAAGGTTCTTATTGCATACTATGGCAGTAAAATGTATTTCTTTCATTTACCATTTACCTAGCCTGCAACACATGAGTGCTACTAACTAAACATAATCTTTTAACTGTTTACCTACTGTCTACTTTCAACAGTTAAAACATCAATAATTAATAGTATTTATTTATCAGAAATTGAAAATACACCAGTTCAACTTAAAAATGTCTACATTGATGAAATGTAGATGAAGAGAGGTAGGGAGAAAGAGAAAACTATTTAACTTAATTTTTAATTACCATAAACGTAAACATGGTTATTGTTAACTTTAATTCATGACTTATCAGTTTAATTCTGGAATAGAAATCACTGCATGATATATATATATATATATATATATATATAAATGGATGAATGAATTATCCTTTGTTTACCGTTAACATGGAAAATTCAATAAACAGTTACCAGGGTAGCAAAATTCACGCCAGTAACACGGATGAAGCGACCTATTCAAAGGTAGAAACTCCTGGTTAATGTGCAGTAATTTGTGTATTATAAATAAATAAATGGTGTTGGACGAAGATGTTATATATCCAAATATTACAGTTTTTAAACAAAAGAAGATAATACTTAATACATAGCATAGAGTTTATTTATAAATTATTTAAATTGAGGATTTGGCCACGACTTACATTTCATGGTATATGATCTTTCAAGTTACTGAAAGATTATGGAACCTGAAACTTGAGTAGGAGTAAAATCCTCAGTTCAAAATTTATATATATATGTATATAATATATATATATATATATATATATAATATATATATATATATATATATATATATATATATATATAAATACATAGAGAGAGAGAGAGAGATTTGTATATGTAGGAAAGGTGTAAGCAGATACCAAAGAAAAGATAATCTTTATCTAATGGTAAAAGGAAGATAGCTACATGACACCATTAAGATGGTTTGACAGGATGTTTTCCCAGACAAGAGATCAGAAATGTGATTGCAGTAATACTGTTTGGCATTGCTACAGAAACATACACTCAGAAGGTGCTGAGACAAATGTAATTCACAATCAGAATGATGGGGGAAATGTTCTACAATATAATGTGTTGTGTGTGGGTGGGTGTTGTGTGTTGCATGTTTGTACATGTGTTCATTTGTTGTATAATGAAATTTGCACGAAGTGCTTGATAGTAGTGAAAACTGGTTCTAATGTTACATATTACTGTGATCACCGTGACCGACCAGGCTATCATATGTTGCTACACATCGCTGGTCACAATGCGCTTTGCATTGTTTTAGCCTTCAAGTGATGCCACCCCGCTGGCTAAGCGCACAGGCCAACAGAAGAAAGAGTGAGAGAAAGTTTTGGCGAAAGAGTACAGCAAGGATCGCCACCACTCCCTGCCGGAGCCTCGTGGAGCTTTAGGTGTTTTCGCTCAATAAACACTCACAACGCCCGGTCTGGGAATCGAAACCGCAATCCTACAACCGCGAGTCCGCTGCCCTAACCACTGGGCCATTGCGTCTCCACAATGTTACATATATTCCTCCAAAATACTGTAGACCAGACTACATTAATTTGGTTACATACATGGTCAAAGGAAACTCTAGAAATGTATATAAAAAAAAAATGATGGTCTAGTTAAAAGTAGTATTGATACTGTAAAAGTAACGACCAAAAGAAAACTGATAAACAAGGGGACTATCTTAAATATATGCATACTTTCATAGTCATAGTCACTGAAAGATTCAAGTGATTTTATTTAAATACTAGCAGTATAGCCCAGCGTTGCTCAGGCTTGTTTTCTTTTCGACCCTTTAGAATTGGAATTTTTGAAAAGTAAAAATTTTGCATTATGTAGCTTGTTATTCTCTTTAAGTGAACATTTTTCTGGTTGAAATACACCGAAAAATGGCGACACAGCAATAAAAAAATCGTAAAAAATAGGGATTTTCATAGGAAAAAAAGCACCTTTTTTATGTAAATAATTTTTGGTGTTAACATGGTCTGATTTGAATTTTTTCTTCTACGAAAGGAAGAGCAAGCCTTCTTGTATCATACTCTCAATTTTAGTCAACTTGCGTCGCAAGATCTCGGAGGAAATAGTGCTAGTTGAAGGCTACCAAACCTGCCATACACAGACAACTTCAGCTTTATATATATAGAGATTTATTGCTACGACTAATGAACACTCTCTACATATACTTATGCATATAAATCTATGTCTGCATATGCATATACACACTCCTACATATGAGCATGCAGACATAGCCAAAAGTGGAATGTTAAATGAAATACTTTGTTTTATTTAGTCCAGCACTTCCCTGTTCCAAGTTCAAAATCTGCTGGGATTTACTTTGTTTCTAGTTAATCTCAATAAGCATAGGCAATAACAGACAAGAGTCGGTTCAGTAAACTATGTCACCACAGCTTACAAATATACACTTTCAAAAGGTTTGTAATAAGCATATTTTGAATAACTCCTGCACACAAATGTCACTCTCTTTCTTAGTTAACATTTTCTCTCTCCAGTCGAAGCAATCACAGTTGATAGGAAATAACAATGCCATTATTATTAACTAACAACACAATGGTCCCAGAATAAAATTCTCAAAGAATGTATCTATCCTTTAGCTAGCATCTCTCCTTGTATTGTATATGTGAGACATTCAGTGAAAACAATTATTCAATGAACCTTTTGTCTTGTTTGTTGTATTTGTTATTTAACAACAACAAAAAAAAAAGGAAAAGAAAAAGAGGAAAATGACTGCAGAACAACATGGAGAGAACAGCCAATAATGGTTATTCTAAAATGTTTCTCCTGATACAGAATTGCATGTAGTTTATTTGTTAGCGTGTTTTGTTGGTATTGAGTCAGGTTGACTATTGTTAATCTAAATATATTTTACCTTTTAAAATGAATCCATAATATCAGCTGAATAACATGAGTAGGAGATAATAAAGGGAAAGAGAAAAAGGAGAAAATGTAATCAAAAATACATTCAGTGAATTCCATTTAAAATTTTGCCTACCATGCACCATGTATTATTAGAATTTCAATATATTTCCCTTCATTACATTCCTTGGCAAACAGTTGGCAAACATCACAAATATTTAGGGTGTACATGAACATAAAGAGTGTGTATATATATATATAAACGTTTATAGTAGACACACATGAGCACTTGTACAGTGAAATTTAGTTTATCTAAGCAATATATCTAATCATTTAGAATGCACAATGACTCAACAGGTAGTCAGTGTTATGACTTTATAGCTAGGTGAATGAAACAAATGGGAAGAATAGGCCTCTAATATACCACATAACAGAAAATATTTACAAGTTATCTTGTGGTATGTGTGTATGAAGAGAGAGAGAGAGAGAGAGAGAGAGAGAGAGAGAGAGTAACAGATGGTCAACCACCTTGCTCTTTATTTTTTGCCAGTTCAATCCACAAATTTATAGTTAAATGGGAAAATATGGTTCAATGTTATAAGTGTTATTATTTGTTAGCTTACAAGTGTTGGACACGAATGTTTCCATGAAGAAGGAAAGATGTACGCATCACCCACCAGTAAGTAATCAGTACATCTCTTTCATAGCTGGTGGTTAAACAATTGGTAATCAGTTAACTGATATTGTTGACTGACAGGGTTCATGCTGACCATTTGATCTCGCAGGTTTTATGAATGTTGCATGGTTGTGTGTGTCTGTAAGTTATTCTATTCCCAGTACAAGTTTTATTTAACAAAGTATTTAACCGTGCTTTCTTTGGGACAATGCTGATGCCAAATATATCGCGTGCTCACTTCTAGTTCACACTGATAAGATATTTACACAATCTAAGATCTCAATAATAGCTGCCAACTTTTTTAATGCCATTTGCGTGCATATTGTTGCTTAACCATATAAAAGCTTTGATATCGTTGCTGCTTGTGTGTTCCTCCTGATCAAACTATTGTATTTGGAAACCATTTCATTTCTGACTCTACACTACACATACACAACCAAACTCATTTCTAACTCTACTTCCTCATTCTATGCAGCACTGTCATTTATATCAAACAGTGTGTTCAGTACTATATTTGCCAAACTCTCCAATATTTTTCTCTTTACAAGGAGTCGTCTGAATTTAAGGAAATTTAACAGTGTGTCCTATTGCCAAAAAGACAACTAATGACCTGTCACCCTCACTTCAAACATCCCAAAGGGAATGTAAATAGTTGTTACCATTAACTTCTTTCCTTGTCTTGAGTTCTCCTCTTTTTTCAATCAATGAATCTGGGGATTTGAACTCCTTCCTATATCAAAGACCTTCCATTCCTGAAAACTTTGGTGACAGCAATGTTGTTGCTCTCATTATTAGCAAAGCCTTTAACCATATCTGATGTGGAAACCTGCCCATAAATTTTAGCCATCTCTAATTCTTGGAATGGAAATTTCTTGATAGCCTGCACTGACTACTGAGTTCTAACTGACACTCTGTCAACTTTGGTATACTCCAAGGTTTAACTGTCTTCCACACACATTTTCACATTAATGACTTGCCTGGTTTTCTAACTACACACACTCATAACTCAAAGGATATCATCTTTAACTCTTTCTTAATTTTACATGATGAGCATCATCCACGCATAAACTAGATACCTCTTTCCAAAACATACACTGCTTACATGAACAAAGACCGCAAAGACAACTTTTAGTGAGAGCAAATAGCTTCATCTTCTTAAAATATAGCAAGAAACACTCACTACACTTCTGGAAAGTCTTGACTGATACCCTACATATACATAGCAATGCTCAACTCATGTTGAGGGAGCCTTTATGCAGCTACTTGACTTGTTATTAGAATTAGCAGCTTAATTTCTCTCAAATCACACACTGTTACCTTAAACAGTAGAAGATTTGCTGAACCCCGAATGCATTATGTCAGGAAAAGAAATAGTGTAGTCATGACAGGAACATTGAAAAGTTGGCACAATAAAACAAACAAACAAGCATGAAAATCAACCATTGTTGAGAAAATAATAATAAAAATAATAATAATGAAATTATTGTATACAGTGCTCAGGTGCACCACAACAAATCATTGGTGTTGACTGTATTAAAAACAAATAGTAAATTAGAAAGATAGGAGTCTCATAAATACTAATGAAAAGTTTTTAAAAAAGCAATCCTAATTTAAATGTAACCCAAAACAACAAAATACAACATGACAAAACATATCAAAAATGCTTCCATTATGTTCCAACAATAGTTCATGACTTCAAAGCAACCTCACCTCATACAGTACTAAGCATCGAAATTAACCAAGACACCCATCTCAATCATTTCACTCACAAATTACAGAGAACAACTAAAATTGGTGATGTACCTCATAATTGCACAACACAAAGAAAGCTAAACATCACATTATAAAGAGTAAAGACTGGATAAAAATCACCTTAAACATAACACATGATATTCACAATACCATAAGACAAGACACACTGGCTCAATCTGGACAGATACATAAAATTATGCATCTGGCTCATTGGTACCACAACACCATACATAGCAATGTAGACACCGCTGTGCAGCATTCAACAAAATAATTGTAAAAGTTCAAAAAAGCATACTGTAAAATGCATCATAAAATATAGAACTGTAATTATACATGCAAAATAACCGACCTCAGTGCACACCAATACTATGCACAACAGAAATAATTAATACTCCACACCAAGAAGCTAAAACCAAGAAACAAAATCAAAGAAATCAGAAAACTATTGAATATTTCTCTATTCAATTTAAATCACAAAAGAAGCAGTGGAACACTGTGCAAAGTAATTAGCAATATCAATAACTCTGACAACAGTTGCAAAACATTCCATGTCACAGTAATAATTTCAAGCAACAATGGTACGCTTCAACAGCAAGCGAATGACTTGGTGTGTAGTAAAAGATGTAGCATGCCCAGACTGCCAAACAGCACACCGTACAATAAACCACTGCATGTTAGAATGCACAGTGTGGTCTTCCACCAAAAAGAGAAGTATTTCTGAGATTTACACCTGATCTTTTACTGACATCTTATTTGACATAGATCTGCTTGATTAACATAACCAAGATTTACATAAAAACGACAACTAAAGTCTTCAAAATTTCAACAAATAATTGGCATCAAAATTTGTGTTGAACACTCTCTCTCTCTCTCTCTCTCTCTCTCTCTCTCTCTCTCTCTCTCTCTCTCTCTCTCTCTCTCTCTCTCCTCTCTCTCTCTCTCTCTCTCTCCCTCTCTCCCTCTCTCTCTCATCTCTCATTGATACAAGGTTGAAAAAATTGCACCCCACAGACAAGGATTCCTTTTCAGGCCTAGAAAATATTTCACCTGTTGAGCATCTACAAAGCTTAGCTACTGCTTTGGTACTGCTGCTATATACATAAATGTCACAAACACCATCCGAAAGGAGACTTAGAATACACTACAAATATTGAGTTATGATGTACACAGCGGATTGGAAAGAAAAGACAGAGAACATCTGTTAGCAGTCTTAAGTGCAGCAAGTGCAGGAAATGATTGGAGTCAATTATCGTCTTGTTATTCTTCATACATCTTTGAAATTCAAGCAGAAGAATTTGAACCTGTGTCAGTATATCAAACCAAGGTTGTTTTGTTTTTTCCTTCAAGATTGGGGTAGAGCGGTACCTGATCTGCAATTTCCCTGTAAAACAAGCTCATGCCACTTTGATATGTTGCTAAATGTTTCTGCCTCATGTAAAACTGATTGTTGCTTGCTTCCCCTTTGCCTCTCAATTTCCAAAAAACATGCTTTAACCCTTTCGTTATTGTATTTATTTTGAGATGCTCTGTGTTTCTTTCAGTTACTTTAGATATAACAAATAATTTAGTAAAATAACTTAGTTATCATTAAGCTAGTATTAGGAATATAAATTGCTACTAAGGTTTGGTGGTATATTTTAATTCAAAACTTATGAAAACAAGACATTTGTACTACAGAGCCAGAGCCGGTTTTGGCTGGGTTGGTAACAAAAGGGTTAAAAGCACTGTAATATTTTTGAAACGTGCAGCCGTGTTTGTCCAGGCAACTTTTTAACGGCGAGTTCTGTAAACCTCATGTACCATGTTGATGTCTTATTGTTGAAAACATCAACAGGCTATAAAATACCTGTTAGTACTCATTTGCCCCATGAGGATCAGAGCCCGATATTTCAATAATTACACGGCTTGCTTCATTCTGCTCTTGTTTGCAGTGTTTGCATTGTGGCTTCTAAAAGCACAAGATATGTCCTTCATGCAGCTAGCTATTTGTACTCCAATATTATGTGACATTTACATGGAATTTTAAGCCTTTTGAGAAATATTTTCCGCTTAGGGAGAGGAAATGGTTCACAGCATTGGTTTTACAGAAGTCAGTTACTTGCCATCATCATCTAGTGGCCTCCCTGGTAAGAAAAATGTGATATAGTATAACCCATTTTACAGCCTTCGTTTAAAAACCAGTCTAGCAAAACATTTCCTTCCCTTATCAGAAAGTGTATCGCTTATACCACTTTCAGCGTTTATACTGCTAACAGTTGTTCTCTTTCTTTTCTTTTCAACCTGTTCGCAAACACAGTCAACAAAAAGTATGATTGAGAAAAAAAAAAAAAACACCATGGTTCAAGGATTTATTTTTCATGTTTTGTATACGTAAATAAACACATATCAGATGTTACAGCATCTCGAGACAAAGTCCTATTGTGTGATTTTTATGTTTTTGTACTACATAATCAAAACCTCTCTGTGCATGTGTGCTGCGAGTAATGTGTATATGTACATGTATATATGTATGTATGTATGTATATATGTATGTATTTATGTATGTATTTATGTATGTATGTATGTATGTATATATGTATGTATTTATGTATGTATGTATGTATGTATATGTGTGTATATATATATATATTAATAAAAGAAATATATATATATACACACACACACACATACATATAATATGTGTGTATGTGTGTGTGTGTGAAAATATATTTTGTATATATGCATGTATTTATATATATGTATGGGTGGATGGATAGATGGATGTGTTTGTGTGTGTGTGTACACTTATGGATATATATATCTGTGTGTCTATATACATATATATTTATGAATATGTATGTATGTGTATGTATACGTATGTAAGTGTATATAAATATATGTATATTTATGCATGTGTATAACTGTTTGTGTGAAGGCATGTGGCCTGATAGTTTCAGTTTTCGGTTCATGATCATAAGGTAGTGCGTTCGATCCTTTACACACATGGCATGATGTGTCCTTCAACAAGGCATTTCAATTCACATTACTCCAGTCTACTCAGCTGTAAAAGTACCAGCTGAGTACTGGTACTGCATTTCATATGTTTGTGTGTGTGTGTGTGAGTGGAGTGGTGTATACATATGTGTCTGTATACATGTATATCTGGATGTATATATGTGTGTGTATACAGAAAGACACACATATATACATGTATATATGATGGGCCACTGCTCAGTGTCCATCTATCAAATTCACTCCTAAGATATTAATTAGCCAAAGCTATGGAAAACACTTGCCTAAAGTGTTGTAAAAGGGACTTATTCTAAGACTATGTGGTTGCGAAGCAGCAAACATATATATATTGTGTGTGTGTGTGTCTGTATGTTTATGTATGTGTATTCATATAGATGTGTGTGTATACATACATACATATATATATATCACGTGATCACGTGACCGACCAGACCATCAAATGTTGCTACACATCGCTGGTCACAACGCGTTCGCATTGTTTTAGCCTTCGAATGACGCCACCCCGCTGGCTAAGCGAGCAGGCCAACAGAAGAAAGAGTGAGAGAAGGAGTGGTGAAAGAGTACAGCAGGGATCACCACCCCCTGCCGGAGCCTCGTGGAGCTTTTAGGTGTTTTCGCTCAATAAACACTCAAAACGCCCGGTCTGGAAATCGAAACTACAATCCTACGACTGCGAGTCCACTGCCCTAACCAATTGACCATTGCGCCTCCACATATATATATATGTGTGTGTGCATATATGTATGTACATTTGTCTGTGTGTGTGTGTGTATATGTCTGTATAGACATGTATATGTGTGTATGTGTATGTATATGATAATCTTTAATTTTCTTCCAAAATGTTGTGACAATTTGGTGCCACCGTCTGGTATTAGCTTCGTTAACACATTACTATGACTAATTGCATGCTTATTTATGTTGCCTATAGCTTAATGAAACACCTGAAAACAGGCATGTCTTACAACTTATTGATAACGGTACAAATATTGACACTGATCTAACTGACCCAGAGGCCATTGCTGCAGCTACCAAAATTCAAGCCGGCTTTCGTGGTCATATAGCTAGGCAACATGTGAAAGAATTGAAAAAGGTAGGATCAGACCAGCCTGATAAATTGCCAATTAAAAATTTTGTCTTTTTAAATTCTTATTTTAATTGAATCTATTTAAAGGAAAGATGTCCTAAGCCAACAGATTTATCCTTTTAAATTAAAATATTTGTGTCATTCTCACAAGTTTGCTCTCACTTATCTTCGTGGTGATAATAATATCATCCTTTGATGGATTGGAACCTATTCATATTCTTGGCAGTATACGCTGCTAAAAAGCTGTGAACAATCTAAACTATAGAAATATACTGTTAAGAGAAAAGTATGGAAGTAACAAACTGAAAACTGTAAGTACTGATATATTCTAGTTATCAGATGACAGAAGTAGTTTAATCATTGTACAGGCAGATGTGAGGTTCGAGTTTCTCAGTTCAATTCCCAATGGAACCAACTTCAGATTTTTATGGTGGGGTGGGGTTTTTATTTTGTTTTTTTTTTCTCTCTCATCTCTCTAGTTTCAGTGCAATAAATAAAATTGTAACATTGTGGTATATTTGATCACGTACAGTACATATTCATTTAAACAAATTTTAGGCAGAAATCAATATAATTTCTAGTTACCATGTGAGAGTGGTGGAATTGTAAAAAAAGATGGAGCACTGGATTAAATACCTTACAGAATTCAATTTTGTACCTCAAAATATTAAGTGAAATTTTGCTGGGATCAATTTACATTTTATCTACCTTGGGTTATTAAAATAAGTATCCCGTGCATACAAGTGCCAATTCAGTTGATTAAAATCCTTTATAGCACTTTGTTAATTTGAGAAATCATTATTTGATTACATCATCCCCAGTACTCAACTGGTACTTATTTCATTGACCCTGAAAGTATGAAAGATAAAGTTGACCCTAGTAGAATTTGAACTCAGAAGATAAAGACATGAAATGCCATTAAGCATTTTTGTCTGGCATGCTAATGATTCTGCCAGCTCACCGCCTTAATAATAATAATGATAATCCTTTTTACTATTATGGGGGATTACTTGACTGGTACTTATTTTATCACCGTGATGACCGTGACCGACCAGGCTATCAGATGTTGTTACACATCGCTGGTCACAACGCGTTTCGCATTGTTTTAGCCTTTAAATGACGCCACGCCGCTGGCTAAGCAAGCAGGCCAACAGAAGAAAGAGTGAGAGAAAGTTGTGGCGAAAGAGTACAGCAGGGATCGCCACCACCCCCTGCCGGAGCCTCGTGGAGCTTTAGGTGTTTTCGCTCAATAAACACTCACAACGCCCGGTCTGGGAATCGAAACCGCGACCCTCTTATTTTATTAACCCCAAAAAAGGATGAAAATCATAATCAATCTTGACAGCATTTGTACTTAGAATGTAAAGATGGAGAAAGTGCTGCTAATCATTTTGTTTGACATGCTAAGGATTCTGCCAGCTTGCTGCCTTATTAAGGATTTCTAGTACAAGACCAGCAGTTTTGAAGAGAGGAGGATGGTCGGTGCCATCAATCCCAGTATTTGACTGGTACTTTATTTTATCAACTCCTAGAAGGATGAAATGCCAAAAAGGTGACCTCTCTATTATTTAAACTCAGAGCTGGAAGAAATACTGTAAGGTGTTTTGCCTGATGCTCTTACAATTCTGCCTATCCACCACGCTGGTAATAATGATAATGGTTATAATGGAATTTAGTTCTGAGATTCTGGTTTCCTTCTTGTACGATATCTGATCATGAATAACACTCATAGTATAAAACATTTAACTTGCTGTTGCTTGAAGTTTCTGGGTGAGACTTGGAGCAGCTTGTATAAAACAGAGCAACAATAATGTAAACAACAGCAGCAGCAGCAATAATAATAATAATAATATAATAATAATAATAATAATAATTAATAATAATAATGATAATAATAACAACAATAACAATAATAATAACAATATTAATAATAATAATAATATAATAATAATAAAATAATAATAATAACAATAATAATAACAGTATAAATAATAATAATAATAATAATAATATTAATAATAATAATGATAATAATAACAACAATAACAATAATAATAACAATATTAATAATAATAATAATAATAAAAATAATAATAATAATAACAATAATAATAACAGTATAATAATAATAATAAATAATA
Organism: Octopus sinensis; assembly: GCF_006345805.1. Lineage (NCBI taxonomy): Eukaryota > Metazoa > Mollusca > Cephalopoda > Octopoda > Octopodidae > Octopus > Octopus sinensis. The sequence goes on along the minus strand of NC_043014.1, from coordinate 44,927,195 downwards.
ATAATAATAATAATAATAATAATTAATAATAATAATAATAATAATATTAATAATAATAATAATAATAACAATAATAATAACAATATTATTAATAATAATAATAATAAGACACTAAATATTGTTCACATATCTAGGTTGATTGAGCTCCATACTGACACATTTTAGGAAGTATTTATCTTAAGGAAAACTAAGTCGCCCTTACTTGATGTAAGGAAAGATCTTCTTTCAAGCTGTATCCTTTCTTGTACTCTTTTCTACCACCACTACATTGACTTTTATTGTTCTGTGATCGCTAATATCATCTCCCCTTAGACCTAATTTGATGCACCTGTCTCCTGTCCTCTCAGACTCAATCTCAATGATTTTGCACCAAACATTTTATCCAATCCATTTCAACACACTCTTTCCTCGACAAGATTCCCGTCTCCCTCCTACCATCTTTAGCTACAGTAATTCAAGTCAAAAATTAACTCTACTTATTTAGTTATCCCTCTTTTTTAGCCTATGAAAGGATAAAACACGATGAACAGTGCTTCTCTTTGAAGTGATACAGGGAGAGTGATGTATTTATAGCATAATTTGATCTCTTGGTCTATCAAGTCAGCAGTCTAAGACTTCAACAATTAAACCAACACCTCTTTTCACTATAAATTTTCTAGAATGTTAAGAAAGAAAATTAGCAGTTGTTGCTAAATATCATCTTCTTTCTCATCTACCATTTTCCCAGAGTCAGCAACTGTACTGTTGCACAAAGAACACCAATTCTTTAAACAGATTTAAAAGTTCTTCAAAATCCCCCATTAAGTACAGATCTTTCAGCTGCTTTTTAGGATTCTAAAAATGTGTTATTTTATTTCAAGAATATCACGTTTATTTATACATTTTGTTTTTTCTGATAGTAGTATGTTAAGATTAGGTTTTAACAACTATTAAGACTAAGTGGATAAAACTTAATTATCAGCCTTTGCATGCAGGAAAGTTGTCTTGATAATGATTATGTTGTTATCATTATAGACTAAAGTATCAGAAACGAAGCTAATTAATTTGACAATTCCTTCATTGTGCATGCTGGCATGAACTAAAGTTCTCCCAAGTCTTGAAATTATTACTTTTTTTTTTGTGGAATTCTTAAAACACTCTTTGCTAATTATTTCTCGGAAGTTTATTTGAGTAACAGTTCTTTGACTTAATCCTCAAATAATCTTATAATATCTTGCAATTTTCAAAGCAACAGATACTTGGTGATTACTGGTCCTTCAATGATGTTTCAAAACCACACATTTTATGTATTCATCCGTTAAGAATTTGTATGTTTATCTCTCTAAGATAAACATATAGGATGATTGTTGATTTCTTAAAATGTTAATTTTTCCCTTTGTTGAATTCTGAGTTTTGGATTTACAAACTGTTATTTCATTGCATTTGTACTAATCGCTGTTGAGTTAATAACATTTTTGATGATGTAGATTACAGACTTTTGGTTGTCATATGCTTATGAGACTGCTTGTTTTTACATTATATTTATTCTCTACTAACCTTTTAGGATACCTCACCAGTTTCCCCAAATGTCACTCAAGTGTCAAATGAGGAAAGTTCAAAAGAACAAGAAATTGACATTGACTTAAATGATCCTGAAGTTGAAGCAGCTGCTCTCAAAATACAATCTGGCTTTCGCGGCTACAAGAAGAAGAAAACTGAAGAGATGAAGAACATTCAGTTGCGGCTGACACTGAAGAAAAGACTGATGTAAAAGAAAGTATCAAAGAACAGCAAGAAGCAGTTGAAACTCCACCACCACCACCACCAGCTGCTCAAGCTGAAGATGGTGAATATACAGAAATGAAAGCCACTGAAATGTTGCCAAACCAAGCTGAACAGCCAGCTAAAGAAAGTGAGAGCAATGAAAAGACTGACGATAATGCTGAAAAGAAGGAAAAGGTTGTAGAAGAAGAGGATGCGAGTTCCAAGAAGGAAACTGAGAAAGTACAAAATGCTGAACCAGTGCCTCAGACACAAGGGGAAACTGAAGAGGTTGACATTGATCTAGGTGACCCCGATGTTGCTGCAGCTGCTTTGAAAATTCAGGCCAATTTCCGAGGCAATATATTGCGAAAGAAAAAAAAAGTTGTTGAAGCAAAGAAGAGGGTATTGATTTTGAACTATTCTGCAATATTGTCTCATTGGTGGTGCTCCGTAGCTTATTGCATGTTTGCTTCTGGTATTTCTGTATGCATCTAATAATTTACTTTCAGATATATATATGTAATTATATGTGTATGCATGTATGTATATTTTCACTAGAAAATTGCCATGAAATTGTAGTATTGTTGTATTAATGTGTTTTTACCTTTGGATCAAATGGCTTTTGTTGAAAAACACCACCCCATGTCAATCTTTAATCTATCTCCAAAACCTTTTTGGAAGATAAGTAATTTCATTGTTTTAAAACTTGTATATCATCATCATCATCATCATCGTCGTTTAGCGTCTGCTTTCCATGCTAGCATGGGTTGGACGGTTCAACTGGGGTCTGGGAAGCCAGAAGGCTGCACCAGGCCCAGTCTGATCTGGCAATGTTTCTACGGCTGGATGCCTTTCCTAATGCCAACCACTCCGTGAGTGTAGTGGGTGCTTTTTACGTGCCACCGGTACAGGTGCCAGACGAGGTTGGCAAACGGCCATGATCGGATGGTGCTTTTTACGTGCCACCAGCACGGTGACCAGACGAAACTGGCAACGGCCACGGTCAGATGGTGCTTTTTACGTGCCACCGGCATGAGGCCAGTCGGGGCGGCGCTGGCAACGGCCAGGTTCAGATGGTTCTCCTACATGCCACCGGCACTGGTATCAAGGCTGCAATTTCCATTGATGTTGATCGATTTCGATTCTCACTTGCCTCAACAGGTCTTCGAGTCAGCTAGCAGAAGCATTACTGTGCCAGACGAAATGCTTAGCAGCAATTCGCCTGTCTTTATGTCCTTAATTCAAATACCACTGAGGTTGACTTTGCCTTTCATCCTTTCAGGGTCAATAAAATAAGTACCAGTCAAGCACTGGGGTCGATGTAATCAACTTACCTCCTCCCCAAAATTTGTTGGCCAAACTTTGAAGCCAATATTAGTTTTATTCACCTTTTAATACACCAATCCCAATTTACTTCAGAATATATTATTAATAATTCATAAAAATCTAAAAATAACATTACATTCAAAGTGTTATACCATTTAGTTTTTCTGTTTTTTTAATGAATAAAATTCAGCTGTTTTTCAGCATCCATTTTGATACAAATATTGTCACATTTTTCTGTAGTTTTTGCTCATATCTGCTTAAGTTGTTGTTATTGAGTGTTAGCCTATTGTCTAGTCTTTGTACATTGTCCATTCACAGTGAAGCCATAATTTCACATATTATTATTTCTTTCACTTTCTCACAATGCCATTATTGTACTGAATATTTAAATTTGTGAACTTAGTAAATATTTCTTTCACTAATTTATCCTAGTTGTTTACAAATAGCAAATTAAAACTTGAAATGAAAACATTAAAATAGAGAGTGGGGAAATTTCTCAAATTAAAGTGGAAAATTTCGCTGTTGCTATGTCAATACCGGAAGTTGACATTGAGAAACCTTTTTAAAGAAGTGAATCATAAATATAAAACAATATTATTTATTTTTGATAAAAAAAATAAACTGATGACCCTATTATGTATCCAAGGTTAAATTAATTCATGCATCCCAAGTACGGAAGCAATTCATGTAACCATTTTTGCATGAAAAGCGAACACACTCACACACAAGTCTATATATACTTGGTTTTAATTACTACAAACTATAGTGGTAACAGTGGTAGTGGATGTTTTGATACAGCCATAGCTTCTTAGTCAACAAAGTTCATGATCTGTTACCAGGTGCATTATTTCATTCACATTACCAACAACCTTTACGAAAACATGGTTATCATGGTTTGCAGTTTTACCTCAGAGGCAGGAAGGAATGTTTTACTTGTGGAAGATAACATCTCTAATGTTGGCAACATCCTAATTATACTTATACACTCACTTTTGTTGGAATTTGGTGTTCAAAAGTACATAAAGCAGTGAAAAATCCTTTAAAATAAAATATCTATCCAACCCATGTCTGCATAAAAATAGTAAATAGGCATTAAAATAGCTTTTGATGGGGAAGAAGTTGATGATTGAGATGAAGATAGTGATGAGGATGATAATTGTGGTGGTGATGATGATTGTGGTGGTGATGATGATAATGATATAAATCAAATAGTGTTTGAATCCCTTTAAAGCCAAGGGCTAGGTAGGCATTAACATTAACCTCTTATACCCATTCCAGCTACTTAGTTTTTTTTTTCTCCCCCCCCCCCAACATTTCCAAGTTATATAAATACTTCCTACCTATCTCACAGATGGAATCCAAACAGAGAGAATCGCAATGCGCTGTTTCACATTTATTTTGCAATAGTCTATTAAAGATTTGTTGTTTTTACATTCAGGAAATCTTCAATAGTTAAACAGGTTGGCACATCCTATCAGGCATTTTTAGTTTGGGATTGTTTATTATTGGTTTTCCAAATGTTTAAATCACTTTATCAGGTGCATGTTCAGTGTTCTGATTAGAATGTATATACCATTTCCTTTCTCAGTGAGGGCTCCCTTCAAGCTGTATCCATCTCAATCAGGTCTTCCGACTTTTACATTAGCATTTTGTGAATTTTTTTATTCCTCTCTGCAACATAATAACCTAACATTTCCCCCAGAATCTTTGAAATGTTTCTCATGAGATATTAATGTGAGTCGTGTGTGTATGTATAAAAATTATCGTTTTTCGGACTATTCAGTTTTAGATACGAAACCTTTTCCAATATTCACTTCTAAGCTTCTAAGCTGCGTTACAATCAATTTGATCTTTCAATGGCCTAGTGAATAGAAATGTTGTCAGTTTTTAATGTCTAGAAATAAATGTGACTAGTTGTAATCCAGTCTGATACCACAAACGTTTGATCAAAACATACCATAGATGCAAATATTGAAAAACAATTTAATTTCTAAAGATAGGATAATAATCCCCAAAATTATAATCTTATCAACAATTCATCTCAGACATTTATGCATATATTATATGTATGCATGTATGTGTGTATATATGTATGCATGTACGTAAGTGAATAAATATGTATATTCATGTGTGTTTGTCTGTTTACATATATATATGTATAAACTTACTTGGAAATGGATGCATGATATTATTTACATATATATATATATATATATATATATATATATATATATATAGATATATATATATAAATATAGATAGATATGTATGCATAAATGTAGATATATATTCATATAATAATGTTTTTTTTATATGTATATACCATTTATTATGTAAATTACTTGCAGGATGCCATGTTAATACTTTTGGTTTCTTGTTAGCAGAATGGATCTTCCATCATTCACTTAGATAGCAAAAGATCTGGCTGTATGTAAGCTACAGCTGTATGCCAAAATTCCTGCTGAAAACTCTAATCTCATGTGGGACAGGATATTTAATTTCAATCTCATTTCTATTCAAAAACCAAGTTGAAAATGCTTATTAAAAGTAATTTTTCTTATTTCCTCTCAGCTAAATTTCAGGTATCATTAAATGCAACATTAAAATCATAGTTTTTATAGTTGGTGTTTACAAAAAAAAAAAATACATAAACACACACACACACACACACACACACACACATCTATAATTACACATGATGGTTGTAGAGCATCATCATCATACAGGCAAAGTTGTTTGTTTCCAGTCTTCCATGAAAAACCTGTCTACCTATATAGGTAAGTTGCTGACAGGAATGGCATCTGGCCATAGAAAATCTGCCTCAACAAATTCCGCCAGACCCAAAGATAACAATGGTGATGACAACTGTGACGATGATGACAACAATGATGATGATTATGATGACATCTTTTTGATGATAAAGATGATGATGATGACGACGACAATGATGATGATGATGAACAAGCAAACTATTGCATATAAATCATAAACTGTTGAACAATGAATATGAAGTACAAGTGCACACAGATATGCACCAATTATTAAAACATCAGGGAACCATGGTGCGTTATCCATGATTGCCAATGGCTGAATGCCAAGAGCTAAATGTCATTCACAATACTACAATATACATTAAGATACCAAAGTGCCACACTGTGGTTACATTATACGTTTTGTCACATTATACTTGATTCCAAATTGTCAAAATGCACAAAAACAAATTGAGTACAACTCGTGGGATGTTATGATAATGTCACATTGCAGTTGTATTATTATGCAGCTTTTTATTGCAAATGCACTTCTCTGCAGTTATTGTATGTTTGTGCTCGTTTGTAATTATCAATTGTGTATTTGATTCTAATGTTGCCTTTAATGTTGCTTGCAGTTCAGCGAAGGAGAAATAACCAGAAAAAAAAAAAAGATTTTACCAAAACTTCGAGATTTGTTTCCCTAAATTAATGCATTTCATTACCCTTGTTATTTATATATATCATCATCATCATCGTTTAACGTCCGTTTTCCGCGCTAGCATGGATTGGACGGTTCGACCGGGGTCTGGGAAGCCAGGAGGCTGCACCAGGCTCCAGTCTGATCTGGCAGTGTTTCTACAGCTGGATGCCCTTCCTAACGCCAACCACTCTGCGAGTGTAGTGGGTGCTTTTTATGTGCCACCGGCACAGGTGCCAGGGGAGTCTGGCAGCAGCCACAATCGGTTGGTGCTTTTAACGTGCCACCAGCACGGAAGCCAGTCAAGGCAGCGCTGGCATCGGTCATGCTCGGATGGTGCTTTTTACGTGCCACTGGCACAGAAGCCAGTCGAGGCGGCACTGGCATCGGTCATGCTCGGATGGTGCTTTTTACGTGCTACCGGCACAGGTATCACAACTACTATTTCCATTGATATTTATTTCGATGTTCATGTACTTGACTCAATAGGTCTCCTCAAGCACAGCGGGTTGTTCTGAAATCCTAGGTACTTTGAATGGGATATTTATTTATATATTTTTTGAATAGAAATGAAACTGAAATTTAACATCCAATCCTACATGAAATTTATGTTTTCAGCAGCTATTTTGGTATACAACCATATCTTGGCTCACGATCAGATCTTTTGCTGATTGAACAAATCCTGGTAAACTCAGTGAAATAAGAAGAAATTCAGAGTATTGGCATGTCATTCTATCTGTAATTTACATGATCTATACTCTGCTTCCTTGGTATTAAGTACTCATTCTTCTGTTCACCCCCACATGCATTAATACATACGTAAGTACATACATATGTAAGTATATACATATGTTTGTATGTGTATTGTATACGTATGTATAGTAATCTAATTGGGTGATTATTATTTCATGTTTTCTAAATAAACCTAGATCTTATTAAAAATGTGAATTTCATGATATTTCTCTATTCTGTTTGATAATTATTTACTGCCACATATATATAAAAACTGTACAAGCTTTGGATGGGTGTTGAAAATTTTGTAGTTTTAATGTAGTATATGTTAATATCCGTTTCGTTATGAAATTTAGTCTTAAAGTATTTTATTATTTTAAGACTTGTGTGTCACGGATAGTAACAAAGTCTTAGTTTCTAAGTGCTTGTGATTTCTATGAAACTTTTTTTTTTTTTTTTTTTTTTTTTTAGTTTTATTCAGTCTTTGAAACCAATGTTAATTCTCCAAATAGACATCACTTTCATTTTATCTCCTCCTCCATTTCTGTTTTCTGCTGAATGGACATGACAAAAAAAAAAAAAAAAAAAAAAAATTTTTAAAAGGCCGTTTTCTCTCAAATTAGAATTTTGTATAAAGTATGACAGTATACTGACATGAAGAATAAAATCAAACTCATACCATATTTTAAGTTTTTCTGAAGCTTAAATTAAATCACTTGTTAAAGCAACATCTCTTTCTGTTGTTCAGGTCCTCAGTTTAATTCTGTCTTTAAAAGTCGTATTTATCAATTCACCTAATTATGTTTCATATCCTTTATTTTCATTTATTTTCATTCGCTAGTACTAAACACTAGCTCTCATATCAATCAAAGAAGCCTCGGAAGCCATCCGCCACTCAATTTTGTAATAATTCTTTTGAACTTTCCTCTAACCAATTACCAATGTTTGCTATTGAAATTTATTTTAGTCTGTTACAGCTTTTTGTATTTTTTTCCCCCTTTTTCTTAAAAAAAATTATCACAAAAATCAAATACACTCTCATATTGGTATTTGAGATAAACTCTGAGATTTTCCTATATTTAGGCATTTTAGTTTGATATTTCATGTGGAATGTTTTAAATTCAAACTTTCAGAAATATAAGACTGTTTTTTCTCAAAATTCTCTTGTATGAATTATTTTTCAAAAGAACGTTGGACAAGAACAAATGGTCATTATGTTGAATGTCAGTATAATTCTAGCTCTGTAAAGTATCTCTGATAAACTTTTACTTTCGAAACTCAGATCAATTTTAAAAGCATTGTTTGTTAAACTTTGCTGTGTTATTTCAACATTTCTCGAGTTTCTTTTCTTCTCACACTGCCATAACACACACACACCACACACACACACACACACATGCACACACAAACACACACACACACATGCACACACACACACACAAACACACACACACACGCACACACAGAGGCACACACAAACACACACACATACACAAACACACACGCACACACACACGCACACACACAAACACACACTCGCACACACACACTCAAACACACACACACACACACACACGCACACACACACAAACACACACTCGCACACACACACTCAAGCATACACAAACACACACACACACAAACACTCACATGCACACATACAAACACAAACACACACACACACACATACAAATACACACACACACACACACACACAAACACACACACACACACACGCACACACACACACAATACAGTTGGTTTTACATTTCTTAGTTTTACTGACATTCAACTACCGCTCAGTTTCAACTTGTAACAGATTTCTAGATTTCTCTCTTCTCCTTTTTTTCTGCAGGCCACATCATGAAGGGCAGGTGGGTTAGTGTCTTTTCATTTCTCTGAGTCTCCATCATTATGTTTTAGCTTTATCTTTCTGTTGCAAATTTTTGTTTTTATTTCATTCTAGTGGTACATAAAGTTTACTCTTCAGTTATTTCGCTATTCTTCATAACCAAAGATAGGGTTCAACGAATCTGCTTTTTTTTTTTATGGTGCTGTCAGTATGAGCATTGTCCAGCATTGTGGTTGCAAAGCTTCTATCTTACAATATTTATTTGTCTTTCAGTTTTTCAAAGCTTATATTAGTGTTCTGCTTTTGTGTATCAAGTTTTCCTACCAGTGGCCACTAAAGTTGGTAGTTTGGTAGTCAAATTCTGTACTGAATATGTTCCATCTAGCTTTTAGTTTATTATGTTTACTTTTGATAGTTTTGGTTGTTTTACAAATTTCCTCCTATTGAGAGTTTTGATTTCCATCTTAGACATTATTATTTTTTTTATATATTCATTTAGATCTATAAATATACAATGAAAAAAAAAAGCACGGAAACTTGCCAGTCCTTTTATTTATTCATATAGTAATGCTACAGTCCAGTTCTTTTTGCATTTATTATTAGCTAGAAATTAATATAGATGTAGAGGATACAGTTTTTAACTCAAATCTTCCATTATTTGATTTCATTTATTTTATATCATACTTTGTAAAAAAAAAAAGCATAATTGGTTACAGGTTTCCAGTGGGCGGCCAGTCACTGAGTCATTGTATCTATGATGGCAAGGAGATGTGACAAGGGATTATCTGTGCAACTTTGCAGAGCGATATTACAAGAGATTCTCATTAAAAAATACCAGTTTATAGGTTTTCTCACCAATTATTTTATCATAATGGCCAGGTTCCAACCTGGTGTGCAGCAACAAAGTCTACTCGCCACACTTCTTGTTCCACCATCACTGCCTTGAGGTCCTGGATACATTTCAGGCCAGTGTCTGCCATCAAGTTGTCAATGTAAGTGTGACAACGTTTTCTTTTTCATGCATCACCATAAAATGGATTCCACAAAAGTAATTTGGATACTTCCAGTTCAGGGTGGCACACACGGCGACCAGATAGTCACAGCTGTCTTTACCTGATCTTCTCGCTAATTTTTGGCAGGTCCCTCTAAAGGCATTCATTTGTCATATGTTGCTGCCATTTCACTTCTTTTGCTGATATAAATCACTGAAATATATTTACATATACAGCAAGGTTTTCCACAGATTTCATCTACTCAATTCTACTTGTAAAGTATTGTCCAACCCAAGTCTATGGCAGAAGATACTTTTCCAAGGTGCCTTACTGAACTGTTTGATTACAGCAATGCCTGCTCCTCAAAGGTTTCATCTTGTTAATAAACACCAACCATACCTCACTTCTGTTCTACCTAAAGAAATGCAACTCTGAAACTTGCTTTGCCTTATACATCTAGTATAGTTTTGTATGATCAGCTTCTATTTTTTTGTGAAAATCGAGGTTTATTTTGGACCTATCCTTTATATAGTACTAACAATTTTTGTTAAACTTGTGTAATCAGATATATAAATTGTAGTAGCACATTGCATTCAGTATTCTGTTTCCAAATTTAGACAAAAAAGTTTTTAATTAGGAAGAGTATATATCAGACTCTATACACTTCTAGTACACAGTGTATTGAGAACTTTTAACGTTTTCGTGCAAAATGAACAGGAACAATACATAAATATAGCTAAGCAATGAGTATACTAGTTGTTCGATATATAGTACAATCTACTCATTCGATTGTAGCAAAAATGGCTGAATATTTCACAGAAACTGGTACTCTTAATGTAATCCTCATGTAAACTCAAGTGAGACACAGGTTCTTTAAATAATTAATACATCTTGCCCAATTTTGCTCAGAAAGCTTGGGTCAACCCACCCAAAGCAGTAGCTAGAAGACAATCCAAATGCCACACAGTGGTATATTTTATTGTTTACTTGTTTCTGTCATGAACTGCGGCCATGCTGGAGCATCACTTTGAAAGGTTTTAATCAAACAAATTGACCCTGGTACTTATGCTTTTTTATATTTTTATTTTTAAGTCTCATACATCTTTTTATCACTCTCTTTTTCCAAACTGCTAAGTTATGGGGATGTAAACTAATCTATACCAGTTGTCAAATGGTAGTAATGGTGGTGGCAAACAATGACAAAGATGCGCAAGTGCACACACACATTATATATATATATATATAATATATATATATATATATATATATATATACATACACACACACACACACACACACAACACACACACACACACACACACACACACACACACACACACACACACACACACACACACATATATATAGTAGAAATATGTTACAAAAAGAAAATATACAATACACGTGGAAATGTAAGGGTAAAATGTGAAAAATCAACGAAAATGCATATTGCAAATAGAAAAAGGCTATTCATGACAGGTAGTGACAAATATATACTTTTAGATTGACTGAGGTAGTAATACGAGTCATAAAGGTCATTATTATGAGATGATTATAAGATGAAAATAATACTAAAGTAAGAGAACAAAACGAACCAATTGGTTTTCGCGAAGGCTGGCTGGCTGGCTGGATGGATGGATGGATGGATGGATGGATGGGTGGATGGATGGATGGATGGATGGATGGACGGACGGACGGATGGATGTTGGCAAGTGCACTAGTGGGCATGAAACCGATGGTAACTTTCTAACTCGTTATATGTCATAATAGGAATATACTATTCAACAATAGAGAAGTATAACCGCGCATGTTCTCTTTTTGAGTGTGCTTTTTTTCTGACTTACGGACAATTGACTGATAATATATTGTACTGCTCTGTTATTGGTAGGATTAGCAAAATATGTATTCCGTCTAGTGAGAGATAAACATCATTTGGTATACATAGGATTTAAATGCCCTTTTTTAAATCTTGTGTGTGTGTGTGATGGGCTTCCATAATGCAGTTTCTATTTACCAAATTCACTTACAAAGCATTGATTGGCCCAGGGCTATACTAGAAAACGCTTGCCCAAGGTGCCAGGTACTTGGACTGGATCTGAAACTATGCGGTTGCCAAGTGAACTTCTTACAAATCTATGCCTGAAACAACATCATGACTGTGAATGAATTTCTTAATTATTCAATCATGCTGTTGAGCTTGACTGCCGCCTAACAGTAGAAAGGACTAGTAACGATATGAAGACAGAGGAAGTTGCTGAGGCACTGAAAATATCTGGTTGGATGTTGGACACGCATTGGTTATTCACGTAGTTCCACGTAGTTAACTTGGTCGCTCTTGTTCATTAATATTTAATTCCCATTAGTTTCGAGGCTTCCACATCCCCTTTGAACTTGCTATTTGATAGTGTCTTGGATTATTCCCTTTCAGCCAACTGCTGCATTGATACATACTTGAACAGGAATACTGGAACTCAAAACAATTGTAGTTTTCTGATTAGAAGCCTCCCGGTGAATTAAAACATAGTCCAGTGTCAAATTTCTTACATATCAAATAGTTCTGATTGTAGATGCCAAGAATGTTTTCAAATATTGAGGACACAACTGGAATGTTGACATTCTAAGATTTTTTTTTTGTTTGTCTTTTTGCTGGGTTTTTTTTTTTTTTTTTTAAACCTCCCAAAATGAGGAAGTGTTCCAAATTATAAAAGGTCTACTTTGATGGAAAGGAATTTATTGTTATTTTCATCATCAATCTTCCTATAGTAACCTTTTATGTGCTGAAACAAAATACTAATAGAATTGGTAATCACGCCAATTAAACACATAGCTTTGGAATGCTGGAAATTTGTTGAAAAAAAAAAACAAAAGAAACTGAAGCAAGTTAACTTATTTTTCAACTGTTTAAGGAACACATGGGTGAAGAAAGTAGACTAAAAGAATTTATTGTTTTTCTTAATTTTTTTCTTTTTTTTTTTGAATAATTTTACAGACAAAGACATTTCCTGTATAATATCAGATGTAAATACCTTTGTTGTTGTTATTTAGTTGGAGTGGCACATTGGATAGAACAGCAGACATGTCAGCAACAAATCCTATTTGAGGCTTAGCATCAGAGATTCTAGGTTGGAACATAAGATTTTGGTTTTAATCTCGAAGTATTAATTTACACTCACACTCACACAAACAATACACCACATGTGCACACATATACACATACAACTTATTACACACACACACACATACTTTGTATAAACACACTCACACTATACACATGCATAGACCTACATAGCTACTGAAAAGTGTATGTGAGGGAAGGTCAGTTATTCAGTTATTGTGAATGTCACATTAAACATAATGAAAAGAAGACTATTTGGTGAGCTGTTGGAGAACTTGGTAGATGCTGTTGTCTTCTTCTTCTTCTTCTTCTTCTTCTTCTTCTCCAATCAGGACTCACGCCATTTGCCACAAAGAATAATCTCTAATTCGAGCCTACTCTAAGCTACTAAGAATGCGTGTGGCAACTTGAAAATCCACCCACCACACGCGATAGACTGGCGGTTGCACGGGCGCAAAAGCTACGTTGTTATCCTCATTCCGTAAACAGTGGCTTTTAACGGGTGGAGAGCTGAACCATCCTGGGGTACAGAGGATTCGCAATCTAGACCAGGGTCTGACAGTTTACCACACCATAGTGGGTTACACGATGGTTCCTCTGCTTTGTGGCAGAAGTAGGAAGAAAGATTGAGAGAAAGTTGTGGTGAAAGAGTACAGCGGGGTTCACCACCACCATCACCCCGCTGGAGCTTCATGGAGCTTATGAGTTTTTTGCTCAATAAACACAATACCCGGTCTGGGAATCGAAATTGCGTTCTTATGACCACGAGATGCTGTTGTTTAGTCCCCGGTCTGCTCTGACTGATCAGCACTATGATCAAAGCCATTTCAGCAATGACCAATCCTGTTTTTTTTATATTCTATATGGAGTATCTCAAACTGAGTTATCCTATGTATTCTTCTTATTTATTAGACCATATGGCTTCATATGAAAGAAATTTGGCTGCTATTTCTAGCGTGTTGGGCTGCTGTATAGAGGTTTCTTCATTGGCTTGTTCATAAATATTGTGATGCTTTGATTATGAAATTATTATATTCAATTTGAAAGAGGATTTTGGAGAGAGTTCTTTGGTAATTTTCTATCATACAAACAGTATGCATTGCCCACTGGGTATCCTTGTACCATTAAGGTAAGCTCCCTAAATACTAAATTCACCTGTCATTTCTATTCCAGATTTTAGCTCTTGGAAAAGGTTTAATACCTCACAAACTTGTGTTTAAATTATGGAGATGTACTTGCATAGCAAGTGATTTGATCTGAGATCATGTGCTGGAACGAAAACAATTGCAGCATGGAAGGTGTTTGTAAGCCATTTAAGAAACACACAAAAGCCATTCGATTCATTTATTTAATCATGCTGGAGGCATCCACTAGTCCCACAAAACCCACAAAACCATGGATCCATGCCTGGAAAGTCTTGTTCTGATCTTGTTGGCAGAACAGCATCTACTATAACTGTAGAGAGGTCCTAGTCTTGCACACTCATGGGTGCTGGTGCCACATAAAAGCACCCATGCTGGTACCATGCAAAAGTGCCTGTGCCATCTCCACATAAAAGTGTCCATGCTGGAGCCACTTTAAAAGCACCCAGTACACTCTGTAAAGTGGTTTGTGTTAGGAAGGGTATCTGGCTGTAGAATCCATGCCAAAAAACAAACTGGAGTTTGGGTAGCTCTCTAGCTGGCCAGTTCCTATCAAACTGTCCTACCCATGCCAGCATGGAGAACAGACATTAAATGATGATTCTGATATGTTTGTATGTGTAGAGAGGGAAAAAAGAAAAATTTAAAGAAAGAGTTTAGTTCTAAATTACTCATTTTTGTATCTCTGTTAAGACAACTCTTGTATGCTGATGGCATACATCTTTGAACATTCATGGACAAAATTTTACTGGAATGTAATATGTTAGGCCTCGCAATAAACTTTGATGAAACTGTTGTGGATTCTAAGATAAAGGTATAGGGTAAAACTTTGAAAGCATTTCTTGCCTTCAAATATCTTAGCCTCATGTTAAACATGGATGCAAATCTTGATCATGAAATTGCACATGGAATTCAGAAGGCATAAATATCTTTTGAAAAATTACAATCTTTGCTATGGTTTCACTGATATATATAAATTAATTGCACTAAAATAGGTATTTTAGTGCAATTATTGGAAAAACTAGTGAGTGATATTGTGGTCTTGGAGTTAGCAATTATAAGCATAGAAGCTTTCTTGCCATTTAGCTTGTATAGAAAATGAAAGAATTCCAGAGTGACTATTCTGTGAAGAACTATATATTGGAAAGAGACTTTCTTGCAATCCAAGTTGGAAAAACTTACATTAGAAAACCAGACATACATACAGAGAGAGAGAAGTACCACATAGTATCTACTATGTAGCATATATATGTGCAGTGTGTGTGTATGTATGTGTGTATGTCATCATCATCAATATATATATATATATATATACTGTTGTGTCTGGGGAGAGTCATTTTCTTTTTGTGCCTTATGATTTAACACACTCACCAGTAAAATTTCTACTTATTACTTATTTAAATTTTCCTAAAATTTTCATTGTATCTTGCAACCTTTTCAATAGTCTTGACTGAAAAGGTTGCAAGATGCAACGAAAATTTTAGGAAAATAAAAATAAGAAATAAGTGAAAATTTTACCGGTGAGTGTGTTAAATCAAAAGGCACAAAAAGAAAATGACTCTCCCAAGACACAACAGAATATGCTTCAACACACGAACTCACATAAAGAATCTTACAAACCAAATCCCAAAACGAAATATATATATATATTATGGAGATGTACTTGCATAGCAAGTGGCCTGATCTGAGATTGTGTGCTACAACAAAAATAATTGCAGCATGGAAGGTGTTTATAAGTCATTTAACATTAAATGGCTTATAAACACCTTCCACGATGCAATAATATATAAATATGTACATATATGTATGTATGTATATAAAGATATAATGTGGATGTATGTGTAAATTGATACACATGTATGCATCAATGAATGCAAGTATGTATGTATCACTGTCACCTGATGAGCTGAAAAACAAAACTCAGTCACATTAACGAAGACCAGTTGTCAAGTTTCTTAATTTTCATATTACCGTTTGCTTTGTACTGAGTATTCTTTTCCTGTGTTTAAATGCATTCCCATATTTATTCCATTGTATCATCATCATCATCATTAACATCACTTTACATCTGCTTTCAATGTTAGCATCGGTTGGACGGCGAGCTGGCAGAAACGTTAGCACGCCGGGCGAAATGCATAGCCGTATTTCATCTGTCGTTACGTTCTGAGTTCAAATTCCGCCGAGGTCGACTTTGCCTTTCATCCTTTCAGGGTCGATAAATTAAGTACCAGTTACGCACTGGGGGTCGATGTAATCGACTTAATACCTATGTCTGTCCTTGTTTGTCCCTCTATGTTTAGCCCCTTGTGGGTAATAAAGAAATAGGTATTTCGTCTGCTTTACGTTCTGAGTTCAAATTCCGCCGAGGTCGACTTTGCCTTTCATCCTTTCAGGGTCGATAAATTAAGTACCAGTTACGCACTGGGGTCGATGTAATCGACTTAATACCTATGTCTGTCCTTGTTTGTCCCCTCTGTGTTTAGCCCCTTGTGGGTAATAAAGAAATAGGTTGTCCTGCTTTTAGTTTGTCTATATTCAGGGCTACTGTCCCCTAAGAGGGGCCAAGGGTTTACATCTTGCTTGTATGTTTCATTTCTGTCTAGATGCACCTTTCTATCACCACCCATCTTTCATTGTGTACCAAGTGCATGTTTATTGTATCACCAGGATTTGAGAGATTGTGTCCTCAATGTGATATAGGGGTCCTCACACCCCTACTTACTCGCCAGTCATTTTATTGAGTGCATTGTATCACGGCACCAGCACCGGACGCCCTCTCAACCCAATGTGGTCTCTGCTTACTTGCCAACTACTTTATAGAGTGTACTAAGTGTATTGTCATGGTGCCAAGCATGAGTGACGTTGCCTGATATCCCATAAGACTGGAAAGTCTTCCTCACTCTGTGATGTGTTTGTTCACATGAAGTAATAACATCTCAAAGAAACTAAATAAGAAAAAAGTAATGAAGGTGGGGAGTGAAAATTTCTCTATTGATTTTTAAGATTTCCTAAACTTGCTTTGTAGGCTTCAGGTTTCTATTTTGTATCCTAGCTGATATTTGATAACAATATTCTGGGATCTTTTCGGTTTGAACGGCAGTTTTTTAACATAATTTCCACGTAACTAAACATTTTTAATCTTCGTATACTGGTAGAATGTGTTTATAAAACATCTTTTTCTCTTGGCTTTATTGAGAAAATTCTATAGTTTGTAAGATATTTGTTGTGTTTTTTTTTCTTCAATTTCTGCAATTTCAACCAATCAATGACGTCTTTTGAGGAGAAAACATTCCATGCCGTATGAATATGTCCCTTGTTTAAGAAACAGATTGGGATTCTTTACATTTCTGAAGAAAAAAATACCCTTCCCTCTACCCCTAACCCTAACCCTAAAACAGATTGAAATGCAATAGATCGATACTAGGGTCATAATTATGGGTGACAATTTCATATGACACCGCTAGAAAAAACTGCCGTTCAAACCGAAAAGATCCATATTCTGTCAGTAAAGCATACTCATAATATAAAACACCCTCATAAAACATCCTCATAATGTTTCATCAGTGTGCTATGTCTAGCCAGAAGATAACCAACATCTGTGACGTACATGAAATACACCAGTTTGTAGAAGATATCTTATCAATCAGCTTCATCTGTAGTTCACTAAAGTTCTGTTTAGTTCTGTACAATTTCAGTTGTTATTTGTGAAAAAAAGCAAAAAGTCTTGTTTAGCTCCAAGTTAATCTTGATTGAGTAGACCTATGATAATCAATGACATTCTATATATGACCTTCACAACCCTTTTCTAGGCATAATGAAATTTTCTTTTCTAAAGACAGCTTGTGATTTGAGGGAGATTGTTATTTCAAGCAGGTTGACTCAAAGAGTCCCTTGTCGATAGTCTTTATTGATTAGGGTGGTGAAAAGTTCTGTTGCTTATATCTGTTCTTGGTTTCTGGTCAAATGTTACCTAATTAAAAGCATAAATCGTATTTAGTATCGTAGTACATTCTTACCTACCTATTGGGTTACACCGAGGGAAGTAACTCAAAGGGGAGAGAGGAAAAGGTCAGAGAAAAAGATGAGAAAATAAGTGATGATAATGGTAAATACTGGTGGTGATGATTTTTATTTGTTGTTTGTGATGGTCATTCTTTGTTGTTGGTAGTCATAGCAATGTTGATGGCAGTGATGACAATTTCTTGCGCTAAAATGCATGCATTAAATCATGCAATATTTTATTTAATATCCTAATTTGTGAATTGTAGTGTGTTGTTGCTTACAGGTTTTAAACGGGACAACCATTGACTCGCTGCATTTCCTATTGCAAGAATGATGGGAACCTCTAAATTGAGGCAAAGCGCATAATGTGAGAGACTTTGTTTGGAAAGCGCCAGTTACTCAGTTTTCTTAATGTTTACAGCCTTCGCCAGCTTATATCAAAGACTAGCAATATCGCCTGACGTTGCTCGGGTTTGTAAGGGAAATTACTATATAAGCATTTTTAGAGAGTTACTCCCCTTATATAACCCGAGCAAAAATCATTAAAAATGCGGAAAAATGATGGTAAATTTTTTTTTAAATCGTAGACTCATCCTAGACGCGCACTAATACCCAGAAGGGCTCGATATGAATGACGACTATAAGATACCCGCTTTTGGTTAAACTGCACCGCAAAATGTGGGAGTAGTTAGGAATCTAAATCGGAGGAGACAGAGTCTCACACAAACAACTTCAATTTTATATATAAAGATATACACATAGATACATATTTGCACATGCATGTTTGTGTGTGTGTGCGTGAGACAAATTTTTGAAATTTCCTTCAGCCAAATTTCACTCAACCTGAGGGTGTGGTTGAAGATTCTTGCTCCCAAATATCACACAGTGAGATCAAACTTGGATTACATTGTTGCACAGTAAACTTTTTAACCACACAGCCACACCTGCAGCGGGGTCATGTGCCATTTAATGATTATAAAATGCATTAAACAGCTCCTTGATTGTATTTGTATTCTTTAGATTACATCCTCCTCCTCATCATCATCACCATCATTTTAATGTCTTCTTTTTCATGGTTACACAGAACGATATAGTACACTTCATAAGGTTCCAACCAGTCCTAGCTAGATAAAAGTATTTGCTATACAGCATTCATTAATATTAACTTGTAGCTGAATATAACCAATTCTTAGCAATATATGAATAGTGGATTGTCAGAATTGGTAGAATAAAGGACAAAATGCCTTGCAATATTTAGTCCTGAGATCAAATTCCACTTGGGTCAGTTTATTCCCTCTCAGGCTTGGGGATGATCAGTAAAATAAATTACTAGTTAAGTACTAGTTCAATATGATCAATTATTCTCTTTGCCAAATTGTGACTTGGTGTTTTCATTAGTAAGCAATACTGGATCACGGTAAAAGCTTATGCACTGCTTGTAACTTCCCAGTCAGTTGCACATCTAATTAAGGTTTCAACTATTTCTTCTTGGCATTAGGTTGTTTTTTTTTAATATTCTAAAAATGTCACATTAATCATGAAAAGTTATTGCTGCCAATATTAGGTTCCCACCACCCATTCTCAACTGCCCTGATTCTGCAATCTTGAAGGTTATATTATGAATGAATTATTGGATTTTGCTTCAAACTCCTAATGCATTTAGGTAAAACTCTTATAAATTTTAGCACCTGATGCCACATTTTTGTCACATACACACAAAGGGCTAATTTTCTATTATCTAATTTCCAAAAGGTAGATTTAATAACATTCATGCCTCTAATGTATAGCTAATTTATGTTTTTTCCATTGCAGTAAAATATGACAAGACAGCTTTGATTGCTTATTTTGTACAAAATTTGTAATGATTCTAGATAATTCTTTCAGCATTTATATAAGAAATAACAATGAAAGTATTTATTTTACAGCTAAAAATTTTTGCCTTCTTTCTGATTTATTCTAACCATTTTGTGTTTTGTTCAAATTTGGTCTAACAAACTTTATCATCATTTTGTTTCTATTTCCACAAACTGTGGTACTTGTATTGTAGAATAATATTTTTTATTAATCTACTCACTGAAACCATATGCATTATTTTCTGATTAGCAATTAATGTATTTGCAATTGTGACTACAGCAATCTTCTTTTTGAGTCTCTGCATGCATCTGTTTTAAACTGCTTATGTCAAAGAAAAATGTTATATTCTGTATTTCATATTGCTTGCATCATCTATAAAAGTTTTCAAAAGATAGGAAATATAGTAGAGATGCCTGAAATTCTTGCCCCTACATGCAATTCAGTGCTTCTTTTACTATAAACAAAGAGTTCATTAAGCAATTTATTGCTAACATTTTAGAAAACTTTAACTGAAACTTCTCAAATAAATTCCAATTTAGATAAGTTGTAAGGCAACATTGAGTCAAGGAAGCAACAATAATTGTTATTTAGAAAGAGACTATCACTAAAACAATAAAAGTATTAGACAGAAATTGAAACAGAGAGGATGTGTTATTTATTCTTGATAAGCTAAACAATATAGTTTATTATTCTTTACCTTTTGAACAAGAGAAGAATAATGTGTGTGTTTCAAAGAATATTGCATCTTGAGTTTTTAACATTACTTTCTGCACTATTTATATTAAACATATATGTGTTCTGCACACACACACACACACACACACAACATATACTGTTTGTACTATTTGGCCTAAACTTTCACTCTTTTTCCCTCCCGCTATCTTTTTTGCACATAGACTTTCTGTATGCATGTATATGCTTTTGTGAATCATTGATTTTTTTTTTTTTCATGATAAAAATGGAAATGTGTGTAAACAAACTGAAAGAAATGATAAAAAATACTGAAAGATCTTGGTGAAAATTGAAATCAGATTTCTCATAATATAAGAGATTTTGTACAGAATTATGACAGGGAGACACTGTGTTGCTCAATTGAAAACATAGTAACACTATCATAATCATCATCGTTTAACGTCCGTTTTCTGTGCTAGCATGGATTGGACGGTTCGACCAGGGTCTGGGAGGTCAGGAGGCTGCACCAGACTCCAGTCTGATCTGACAGTGTTTCTACAGCTGGATGCCCTTCCTAACGCCAACCACTCCGCGAGTGTAGTGGGTGCTTTTTATGTGCCACCGGCACAGGTGCCAGTCAAGGCGGCACTGGCATCGGCCACGTTCAGATGGTGCTTTTACTATAGTAAGGACAATGACTTGATGTGCTAGTAAACATGTGAAGTTATCTAATCATACTGCGACATGGTAACCAACTAGAATCATGTTTGTTGCAAAATCATGTTTTAGCCATATCAGCCCTGGTCAAGAACACTTATGACCAAAATCCTTTCAGCCATGACTTCCCTGTATATATCATCATTTAATGTCCATTTTCCATCCCAGTATAGGTTGGACAGTTTGACACAAGCTGGTATGGCTGAGACTACCAGGCTCCGTTGTCTGTCATGGTTTGGTTTCTACTGCTGGATGTCCTTCCTAAAGCCAACCACTTTACACAGTATACTGGATACTTTTTACATGGGAGATCAGTGCTTTTTATGTAGGCTTATCACCTGTGCTTTTTACATGGCACTAACACCAGTCCTTTTTATTTGGTGACAGCACCAGCAGGATCACCTAGTAACTTGCAAGAAAAAACCCCTTCAGCTGAGATGCATATGGATGTTTTCTCTCATTGCACTTGTCCTTTGTCACACATATACACTGACGTAGCACATCCAGCAGAGCATACTAGCTCCATTCCTCTCTAGCCTTTGCATGTCCTCAGCATTCAAGGCCCACATCTCACTATCATGTAGAATTGCTTTTATATGCATGCATCATACAATCTTCTTTTCACTTGGAAAGATCTCTCTTTCCAATAGAGACTTTGGTTGCCAACAGAAGTAAAAGCTCTCCTCCACTTTTAAATAAACATCCAGATTGAATTTTTAACTTGGAACCTTTTTGATGAAACAGTTTTAAGTAGATAGCCTTGCTTGAATTAGTTTGAAATTCTGTGGGCTCACCTAATACCTGTTTCACTCTGTACACAATATCACTAATTTCTAAGATGGACATTTACCCATAGAAACACTGTACAGTATATACATTTAACTAAATGATCTTAGCTGTATTGTTAAAAGCAAAAGATACATGCTGAGATGACATGAGAAGTAGAGATATAAGAAATTTTCAATAAATCTCTTCACCTGTAAAGGGGTCATGCATGACTTCATTCACAAAACTAGAGTCCCAACAACTAAGAAGGAGAATAGGGAAAAGGGTAGATGCTATAGGTGAGGTGTTGAGAAGTTAAAGTATATAGATAATCTGAGAGTTAGCACCAAGTACAGCAATGATAGTGTGCAGGTAGGAGTTCACCAAGGTTCAGTCCTCAGTTCTCTCCTATTCATCATAGACCTCCAGGCTGTAACAAGGGTTTTTTCATTTTGTTTTTTTTTTTTATCATAAGATTGGTTGCCTATGAAAATCCCTTTATGCTGATGACCTCATTCTTATAGCTGAAACTTTAGCAGAAAAAGAAATTCTAGGTGTGGAAGCAAAGCCCGGAATCAAAGGCCTTAACACTTTAGTGTTCAGATTATTCAATCAAACATAATGCCTATTGATTCCCATTGATTTGAATTTATCATGCATTATCTCATATCTTCAAGATCTTGATGGTGTAATTATTTAATGTAGAATAACATTGTAGGGTAGGTGTGAGAGCTTGGATCTGGTCAGTTTGAACATAAAACAGATTAACTATTTTGGCCGGATATGGCCAACTTAGAAAAAAAATCAAATTTATAGTAAACAGAGAAACAGTGAACTCTACTCCCATCAGAAAAATAAAAATTCCATATGTATCTATGCTTGTGGCCCTCCCCTTTTCCTTCTACCATTTGTCACCAATATCTACTGAATTACTCTGGCAAAAGTTAATGAAAATAGAACCCATTACTATTCTTTCTGTTCTACCAGTCAGTGTAGGCATAAATTTTTTACTCCCCCTCTTCCTATATTATCCTCCTTTTCAACCCCAAACCCAAACCCAACTACTCTCATTAACCCCTGACACTATTCTTTCACTTTCTCTTTCTCTTCTATTACTCCCTTCCATCTATCACTGCAGTGTTTGAGCATATGGATTAATAGTGTAGCAATAACCATTTTAGTCATTTTGAAATGTGGCGCGAATTGGCAATATGACGTAATGTCTTTGCCGAAGAATTATCATTTTTGTTTTTTTACATTGGTTAATATAACTGCTCATATAAAGATTCTAGAAGTTTCGTAAAGAATATCTGTCATGGATTTCAATTATTTTTAGTCAAGTTGAGCAGTTATAAAAGCCTTGGATTTTGGAAAATATTTCAGTGTTCGTTGGTTGTCACATAACTCCACGTCACTCACTCTTTTGGAGACATCGGTAATTTTTATGCCATGTCTAAGTTAATCACAAATCTATTTTGATTTGTTGGTTAATGTATTAGATAGAAAGAAGAAATTAGCTAATGAATTTATAGTCGTTTTTCTTCACAACAAAGTTATCTTTCTTACTGTAAATAATATAATCGCATCACAAGATGGCAGAATCAGTGCATTGATCAACAATACCTTGTGCTATTTTGTCCTGTAGTAGTTAATTACCTTTATGCCCGGTCAACTTTTCCTTTTGGCTTCCTTTTAGGACAATGTAATGATGCTAATATAATCTTCTCAAGCCCCTCACAGCAGGGGACACAAATTCCCCAGTGTTGCATAATTAAAACTCTCCTCTTTCCTATTTCTCACTCTGCCCTCTTCTCTCCTATTTCTCCTCGTCTCACACATACACACACTCTTTATATAACTATATAAGCTTTATTTGATAGATGTGGAAACTCATGATATTAGTGATAACAACAGTGTTAATACAATGATGATAATAATTTTCAATGTACTTCCCCTTGTCATGCCAAAAATAATGTTTTTTAATCCTGTGTTTATGTCTATCAAAACAGTTTGTCAATGGCTGCATGTTTTAATATCTTTGTTTGAAAATCTATTTTTCTGGATATTGATGTTCTATGTTTATGTTGAATCTTGCATGTTTTACTTATTATATTTTATAAATAATTCTACAGGAACCCCTAATGGAAATAGGTGACGTGCCTGCCGCTGAAGAACTTGCTATAGCTGAAAAATTACCCAGCCCTCCTTTATCTGCTAAAGCTAGCCAGCAATCCCTGCAGGGTGCAATCCAATCACCTCGATTATCTCAGAGAGGAAGCAAAGCTTCCGTCCAGGGTGATGTAGCTGATATTGTACGATCTCCGAGAGATAGCAAAACTTCCTTGCCGGTTGTAACATCTCCTCTTGGATCTAAAAGAGAAAGCAAAACTTCGTTGCAGGCTGAGGTACCAGTTGCACCATCATCTCAAAGAGAAAGCAAAACTTCCTTGCAAGCTGAGGTACCGGTTGCTCCATCATCTCAAAGAGAAAGCAAAACTTCCTTGCAAGCTGAGGTACCGGTTGCTCCATCATCTCAAAGAGGAAGCAAAACTTCCTTGCAAGCTGAGGCACCTGTTGCTCCATCATCTCAAAGAGAAAGCAAAACTTCCTTGCAAGCTGAGGTACCAGTTGCTCCATCATCTCAGAGAGGAAGCAAAGCTTCCTTGCCAGCTGAGGTACCAGCTGCTCCATCATCTCAAAGAGGAAGCAAAGCTTCCTTGCCAGCTGAGGTACCAGTTGCTCCATCATCTCAGAGAGGAAGCAAAGCTTCCTTGCCAGCTGAGGTACCAGTTGCACCATCATCTCAAAGAGGAAGCAAAGCTTCCTTGCCAGCTGAGGTACCAGCTGCTCCATCATCTCAAAGAGGAAGCAAAGCTTCCTTGCCAGCTGAGGTACCAGATGCTCCATTGTCTCAAAGAGGAAGCAAAGCTTCCTTGCCAGCTGAGGTACCAGATGCTCCATCATCTCAAAGAGGAAGCAAAGCTTCCTTGCCAGCTGAGGTACCAGTTGCTCCATCATCTCAAAGAGGAAGCAAAGCTTCCTTGCCAGCTGAGGTACCAGATGCTCCATCATCTCAGAGAGGAAGCAAAGCTTCCTTGCCAGCTGAGGTACCAGTTGCTCCATCATCTCAAAGAGGAAGCAAAGCTTCCTTGCCAGCTGAGGTACCAGTTGCTCCATCATCTCAAAGAGGAAGCAAAGCTTCCTTGCCAGCTGAGGTACCAGATGCTCCATCATCTCAGAGAGGAAGCAAAGCTTCCTTGCCAGCTGAGGTACCAGCTGCTCCATCATCTCAGAGAGGAAGCAAAGCTTCCTTGCCAGCTGAGGTACCTCCCGCCCAGTCACCTCAAAGAACAAGCAAAACTTCCTTGCGAGGGGAAACACCTCCTGCCCAGTCACCCCAAAGAGCAAGCAAAACTTCCTTGCGAGATGAAGCACCTCTATCACCCAAGGCAGGAAGCAAAACTTCTGTTCAGGCCGAAACACCACCTCCTGCTCAACTATCTCAAAGAGAAAGCAAATCTTCCTTACAGAATAAAACACCTCCTCAGATGTCGCCAAGAGCAAGCCAGGGTTCCATACCAGTGGAACCACCTGCCGCTCCAGAATCCGTACAAGATCCAGCTGCTGGTGTAGCAGAGGAACCTGAATCTCAGCTGGCAGTTGGTTCAGTAGAAGAAGAGAATCCAGAAGAAACTCAAGTAAGTTACCAAGCCACAATAGCAAAGAAATCCGCTGAGAATATTAAGTAATACTATCAAAAGCCATTACTTTAGTCTATTTCTTGCAGTCACTTTATTTGTGTTTTAGAGTATAACTGCTGATATCTTGTTTAAGATGATGTTTTAGGGATATCTTGAGGAAGAAACAATATCAGAAGAAATTCATGTGTGCATCTTCTACTACACATATTTTATTCCATTTGTTAGTGAGAGAGTAAAAAGGTGGAGTAGAAAGAAAGTTAAGCTGATTTATAATTAATATAATTAATTGGGAAATACTTGGTTTGGAAAAGATAGTTTGCCGAGTGTTGAATTAATTGGATTTCTTAAATATTTTCTTCGTAATTTCTTAAAAACAAGTTTTAGAAAGAAAGCTTTGTTGCACAAAAAGGAGCTAAATTCATTATTTAAAACAAACTTTCAGTAAGAAACACAGAAGTAGGAGCCTATGAACAAAATTAGGGTATGCATTTTGCATACTTTTGTATTTAACTTACTCAACACTCCTAGACTTGATTGGTTTTTAGTGTGGAGTTGAAATCTTGTCCAAATCAAAATAGGAATAGTAAAATTTTCCAGTTGTCATGAAAGCCCTAATGTGGATCTTCATCTACTTTGGTTAAGAAGTTTTTGATTATGTATAACAGTGTTTATAAAGGAGATCCTGCTTGTGCAAGTGCCTATTTACTACACTTTGACATTGGGTAACAGCAGACTATCAAAGTCAATATTTCCTCAGTAATCATCATTTTAAAGATCAATATTACAAATCAGGTAACTTCCAAATCAGCTTTTAATTAATTAATTTTTGATTTCCATTTGGTGTCATTATATTTTGTCCATTAACGAACTTGGGAAAATATATGATCACGACAACTTCGTATGTTTCTTCTCCTTCAAATCTGTTCATTCATATCTGAATGAAGGAGTTGATTATTTATTTAAAGAAACACAATTATTGTTTTCACATCATCA
Source organism: Octopus sinensis (assembly GCF_006345805.1). Classification (NCBI taxonomy): domain Eukaryota; kingdom Metazoa; phylum Mollusca; class Cephalopoda; order Octopoda; family Octopodidae; genus Octopus; species Octopus sinensis. The sequence continues at coordinate 44,900,142 of NC_043014.1, read as the reverse complement.
TCATCATCGTTTAGCGTCCGCTTTCCATGCTAGTATGGGTTGGATGGTTCGACCGGGGATCTGGGAAGCCAGAAGGCTGCACCAGGCTCCTGTCTTATCTGGCAATGTTTCTACAGCTGGATGCCCTTCCTAACGCCAACCACTCCGTGAGTGTAGTGGGTGCTTTTTACGTGCCACCCGCACGTAATAATAATAATTCTTTCTATTAGGGGTACAAGGCCTGAAAGTTTAGAGTTGAAAAAAAAACATTTCTTCTGTTAGATTAGTTAAACATATTTGTAAATACATTTGCATTATACATAGTAGGAGTAGATTAATTTGTAATTGTATGACCTTTGAAGTACCATTTATGATTACCTAAAATTTTGTGACAGTGTAATTCAATTAGATAAGCCGAAGTAAATATCATGACCATTGCTCTGAAAGTATCCACTACATGTGCTATTTGCCATGTGTCTTGTAGTGTGTTGATGCCACAATCTCTAAACAAAGACATCAGTTATATGTCTTGAGTTGTTTTTTGATGCTAGATATATAATATAATCGTAAATTTAGTTGTATCTTAGGAGAGTCACTACACCAATAAGGTTTAATTCAGTTGGTTGGCATGATGACTCTCCCAAAGACACAACAAAATTTGTTTCAACACACGAATTCACATCAAGAATACTCTCTTTTACTCTTTTACTTGTTTCAGTCATTTGACTGCGGCCATGCTGGAGCACCGCCTTTAGTCGAGCAAATCGACCCCAGGACTTATTCTTTGTAAGCCCAGTACTTATTCTATCGGTCCCTTTTGCCGAACCGCTAAGTGACGGAGACGTAAACACACCAGCATCGGTTGTCAAGCAATGCTAGGGGGACAAACACACACACATACATATATACGACAGGCTTCTTTCAGTTTCCGTCTACCAAATCCACTCACAAGGTATTGGTCGGCCCGGGGCTATAGCAGAAGACACTTGCCCAAGATGCCACGCAGTGGGACTGAACCCGGAACCATGTGGTTGGTTAGCAAGCTACTTACCACACAGCCACTCCTGCGCCTATATGTTGCAAACCAAATATAAAAACAATTGTAGCTGTAGATATTTTCCAAGTTTTCAATTTCTTATTCATTTTTATGATCAGCTTCGCTTATGATACTAGGGAAATGATAAAAGCTGAAACTTTTCCTTTCTAATAATTCTAGTTTACACTTGGTTGTTTTGAAGTTAATGTAAATGGGAATATGTTTAAATGATCACAATCCATCATGCTGTATATGCACCATTGAAAAATCTATTTATTGTGGGCTGGAATATTAGAGAAATTAAGCTGCTTTAATCTTAAACAAATTGCAACTTCTGTCACTGGCTAATTCTGTATAAACTCTCACCTGAATCCATTTGATGGATCTGCCTCTCCACCTCTTGTCGCTCTACAATGTCACTATTTCTTTTTCGGAACCGAAATTGCCCTGGACTCTCTCCTTGCTCATAGTTTCTCTCCAAACACCACCTCTGCTGCAGTTCTTCAAGCCAAACACGAACTTTATCGACTTCACCAAGCTATTTCCTGCTTAAGAGGCTTAAATTATCCTGGAACCAAAATCTGGAATATTTTTTGAAATATCTACAACGAATGTTTCAGTCTACTTTGAGTTTTGAACAGTTTTTTTTTCTTTTTTTCCCCTCTTTATTGACTTCACTAAAACAGTTTGTATTTTCTACTTCTGCATGACTGCATGGTTGCATGGTTGATCATTTCTGTGTTGTATGATAGATTATTTCTTGCTAGTCATCATTCATGTTTCATAGTCATCATTGTTAGCTTCTGTCATTATTATTATTACTACTACTATTATTATTATTATTATTATTATTATTATTATTATTATTATTATTATTATTATTATTATTATTATTATTATCATTATCATTATTATTATTATTATTATTATTATTATTATTATTATTATTATTATTATTATTTATTATTATTATTATTATTATTATTATTATTATCGTTATCATTTAAAGTTTTCATTCAATACATGTGGTAGTTTAGCAAAAGCAAATGAAATTATGATACAAAGCCAACAAAGATGACCAATTGAGCAAAGAATTGCACATGCCTCGAGAATAATGAAACCGTTTATTAAG
>NC_043014.1:44885495-44892995 GCF_006345805.1 Octopus sinensis | reverse complement strand
GACTTCTTGAAAGATGTGGTGGTCACAGCTGGAATATCTTTCTCCTAAAAAGTTTACTTGATCATAATTAATGTGAGGCTAAACAAGAAATTCAATCAAGAGTGAGGTGAGATCAATGTGATCAATGCAAGGTAAGTTAGAGTTGAACAACTGCATATGGTTGGGAGAGTTCAGAAGGTGTTTTGAAAAGCAGAGAGAGACACTTGAACAGTTGTTAGGTGTTGAGATAGCAGAATTGAAACGGAACAACTGTTGAGGGCTTAGACCAGTGCTTTTCAAAATTTTGCTGGAGCGGAACCCCAAGGAAACATTCCACTGGCTCAAGGAACCCCTGTGCAATAATTTAATAGTCTTATGCACACATATCTGCACAGGAGACTTTAAAATTACTGCCGATTTTAGCAGTTTTGTAACTTCTTGCGGGTCCCCTGGACTGTACTGGCAGAACCCTAAGATTCCACGGAACCCTGGTTGAGAACCACTGGTTTAGACAGTAGAGGGACAGTTGAACAACTGTTGGAAAATGGAAGAATTTTAAAAAGTTGTTGAAAGAGCAAGTGGGTTTCAAGAATAGAGTGAAAGAGACTTTGGACCTTAATAACTGAACCTTTTTGCTGCTACTTACCAAAATGTGGAAGGTGAGTGTTAGAAAAATATATCTCTATAAGCATACACAATATAATTCTTGAATATTTTGAATAAATACCAATAAAAATATAATTCTTTTTCTCTTTTACATGTTTCAGTCATTTGACTGTGGCCATGCTGGAGCACCACTTTTAGTCGAGCAAATCGACCCCAGGAATTATTCTTTGTAAGCCTAGTACTTATTCTCTTGGTCTCTTTTGCCGAACTGCTAAGTTACGGGGACGTAAACACACCAGCATCGGTTGTCAAGCGATGTTGGGGGGACAAACACAGACACACACACACACATATATATATATACGACGGGCTTCTTTCAATTTCCGTCTACCAAACCCACTTACAAGGCTTTGGTCGGCCCGAGGCTATAGTAGAAGACACTTGCCCAAGGTGTCACACAGTGGGACTGAACCCAGAACCATGTGGTTGGTAAGCAAGCTACTTACCACACAGCCACTCCTATAAACAAAAAAAAAAAAGATTTTTTTATCCCCAAATTCCTTACATCATTATATTGAACCCTTTTGATACCAACCTGAAGCCACACTTGGTTCCATTATACAATTTTCCATTTTGAAGTGATCTTAATTAAAAACTTCCAACAAAATTTAATTTTAATATATACTAGCAGTATCGGCCGGCGTTCCTCGGGTTTGTTTTGACCCTTTAGAATTGGAATTTTTGAAAAGTAAAAATTTTGCATTATGTAGCTTGTTATTCTCTTTAAGTGAACATTTTTCTGGTTGAAATACACCGAAAAATAGGGACACAGCAGTAAAAAAATCGTAAAAAATAGGGATTTTCATAGGAAAAAGCACTTTTTGATGTAGATAACTTTTGGTCTTAACATGGTCCGATTTGAATTTTATCTTCTACGGAATGAAGAGCAAGTCTTCTTCTATCATACTCTCAACTTTGGTGAACTTGCGCCACAGGGTCTCGGAGGAGATAGTGTTAGTTGAAGGCTACCAAACCTGCCATACACAGACAACTTCTGCTTTATATATAAGATTGAACAGCAGCTTAATAACGACAAAAGTTATTTTAGTATATAAACAGAAGATACAAATATTACAGGCATCCCCCCCACATACACACACTAAATAAACATACATGCACATAGAGATATAAGCATGCGCAAATGAAGACACATACAATAGAAATACAAAGTGGCTGACGGTTAGTAAGGAGAGACACAAATATGAAAGAAGAAAACAAAGGACCACTGATGCAGTCACAGGAGTGTGACGAAAGAACTCTGGCCGAAATAAGATTAAGATTAATGTAAAAATGAATAACACTGAAGCAAAGTAACACCAAATATATAGTGCGTGTGTTTTTATTGGCTCAACTGGCAAAATGACCATTCCGAAATATAACAATATCATTTTAGTAAATATTTCATTAATTTCAAAGTTAATTGAAACAAAACCAATGTAGTCAAACAGAAATACGGAAACAGAAGGGTTAATGAATTTACACTTTGCTTATCATAAAACCCATCTAAATACACTTATGCCGAAACTTCACAAACATTTATTTACCCCTCTCCATTACAGACCTCAACAACGATTAACATTTACAACGTTGAATTTGAATTTATATTTGTAATTCAGATAATTTATGATAACATCTTAATAAAGGTGAAATTCCGAAAAACTTACCCCATATTACATGCTAAGGCATGTATGTAATTGGGGGAAATTTTAAACTGTAATGTTAATATCAGAAGTTAAATATCAGCTTGCAGCAACTACAATTGCTTCAGTAAAACGATACACTGCTTGGGAAAAAAAATAATAAGATTACAATAACAACAATAGTTCATTTTCTTTCTTTTTTTTTCTTTCTTTCTTTTTTTTTTTTTTTTTTTTTTCTTTCTTAAGAGCAATCACAATTTCAGCTGCACTTTATGGGTGTGAATCATGTATGTTAGATGCTGAAAGAGAGATAAAGAGATCATGCCCTTTGAAATGAAATGTTATAGAAAGATGCTCTGCATTCCATGTGTAGAATATCAAACTAATAAGAATGTTAGGAAAATGATTTTGGAGGAATACTGTAAACCACAGACCTCTTTTATCAATTGTTAAAAAGCCAAAAAATGAAATGGTTTGGTCATGTAACCACAGCATGCTAAAAGTCCAGGCCAAGTAAATGTTACTTCCTGCTGTATGGTTATGAAGCTGACTCCCAACCATGTTGTCTCTTGCAAAGTCCCACTGTGGGACATGGGTAAGGTATATCCTTAAAACAAAGCTTTGTGAGTGGATTTGGCAGATGGAAACTAAAGGAATCCTATCATATGTATGTATGTGTATGATATATCTCCTTGTTTCTTTCTGTGGAAGAGCATAGGCTCGAAACGTAAAATACTTTTTCTATTCCTGAGCGTTATACTAATACATCTGTTTGTTTTGTACACCACCTGTCTTCGTCTTTTGTTTTTTTCGTAAACTCTCCCTATATATATATATTTATATATATATATATATAAATATATATATATATATATATATATATTTATATATTTGGTTAATGAGAGAAATGGAAGATATGAGAATATTTATTAATCACCACAAGAAACGTTGAAAGTTAATGTGTCTTACTGGTAAGCTACCCAGTGTATACCATATGTTTTATTATGTAATATATATATATATATATCATCATCATCATATATATATATATGATATATATTTATATATGTGTGTGTGTACTCTTGTTTTGACATGTGATGGTTGCGAATTAGCATCACCATCATACAAGCAATGCTGTTCATTTCTGTTTCCCATGAGAAACTTGTCAGCCACGGGGAAGTATTACCATACTTGAAAACAGCTAAAGTTTAGTGACAAGAAAGGCATCAAGCATTGGAAATCTTCATCAAAGTTCCATCTGGTCCCTACATGCATGGAAAAGTGAACATTACATGAGATGCTGCTAATGTTGATATATATCTCTCTCTTCTATCTTTTCTCTTTTCAAAAAAAATGTTTCTCCCAGTGTTCACTTTTTTCCTCTCATTCTGGTCTAACGACCCTCCATGTTTGGTTTTGTTCGGTTTCCTGGTATGTCTCCACTGTCATGTTTTTGTTCCCAACTTTGACCCTCCATAAATCCTAAATTTTATTTTAGAATTTGTAGGAGCAACTGTCTTTGAACACTCATATTGTCGTTAGATGTTCGATATGAGGAGTAGATAGACAACCAACAACTAATGACGGGTCCTTTCTCTGTGTTTACTTGTCCTGCTTTCCATATTTTCTTGTTTTTTTCCTGTAGTTTCAGCTCAGAGCTGCGGCCATGCTGATGTACCACCGTTAAAAGTGTTGGTGGCTGGCTATGAGATTCGAACTCACACCTCCGTGATTACGCGTGGTGGTGCTCTGAACCAATAGGCTAAACCGCTCACACCATTGTTGTTTATATATTTAACCCATTTCTTTACATAGTTCATATTATTTGCACCGTTGGTGACGTCCTGTATCCATATATGCATGTATACTCTCTCTTTTACTCTTTTACTTGTTTCAGTCATTTGACTGCGGCCATGCTGGAGCACCACCTTTTAGTCGAGCAAATCAACCCCAAGACTTATTCTTTGTAAGCCCAGTACTTATTCTATTGGTCTCTCTTGCCGAACTGCTAGGTTACGGGGACATAAACACTCCAGCATCGGTTGTCAATCAATGTTGGGGAGACAAACACAGACAAACACACACACACACACACATATACGACGGGCTTCTTTCAGTTTGGTGCCAAACAATAGGTATGGAAACTATATATTGTACAGGATATTTCTCAAACTTTATAATATCTCTTGTTTACATCTCAGTTTTGTTAACATTTTCACACACAAACACATGTGTATGTGTATGTAAAATATATATATATATATATCATCATCATCATCATTTAATGTCCACTTACCATGCAAGCATGGGTTGGACGATTTGATTGAGGACTGGGGAACCAGATGGCTGCACCTGTCTCCAATCTGATCTGGCAGAGTTTCTACAGCTGGATGCCCTTCCTAACGCCAACCACTCCAAGAGTGTAGTGGGTATATATATATATATATGTACAAATATATATATATGTATATATATATGTACAAATATATATATATATATACATATTTATATGTACATATACATATACATACATACATACATATATACATATACATGCATGAGGCAAGTGAAAATCAAATCAAAACAAATCAAAATAGATGAACATCAATGGAATTTGTATCTTTGTGGTACCAGTGCCGGTGGCACGTGGCACATAAGAAAACCATCCGAACGTGGCCGTAGCCAGTACCGCATCGACTGGCCTCCGTGCTGTGGGCACGTAACAAGCACCATCCGATCGTGGCCGTTTGCCAGCCTCATCTGGCACCTGTGTCGGTGGCACATAAAAACACCATCCGAGCGTGGCCGTCTGCCAGCCTCGTCTGGCACCTGTGTCGGTGGCACATAAAAACACCATCCGAGCATGGCCGTCTGCCAGCCTCGTCTGGCACCTGTGTCGGTGGCACATAAAAAACACCATCCGAGCGTGGCCGTCTGCCAGCCTCGTCTGGCACCTGTGTCGGTGGCACATAAAAAACACCATCCGAGCGTGGCCGTTTGTCAGCCTCGTCTGGCACCTGTGTCGGTGGCACATAAAATCACCCACTACACTCTCGGAGTGGTTGGCGTTAGGAAGGGCATCCAGCTGTAGAAACACTGCCAGATCTGACTGGACTGGTGCAGCTTTCGGGCTCCCCAGACCCCAGTTGAACCGTCCAACCCATGCTAGCATGGAAAGCGGACGTTAAATGATGATGATGATGATGATGATGATGATGATATGTGTGTGCACATATGTATACACACACACACACACACACACACACACACATATATACATATGTGCATATATATTTATATATACAAGATGTGTGTGGCCTTGTGTCAATGTTAGAAATGAATATTTGAATGAGAAGGGAAAAAAATGAACAATATAAATCGACAGCCAAAACTAAAGATTGTGTTACAAACTGTTACTTAAACGTTATTCTTTGTCTTGCCTTCTCCTTAACCCTTCTCTCTTTGTCTCTTTTTTTTTCTGTGTATGTGTGTATATATATATATTTGTTTATGTGTGTGGGAGTGTGTGTGTGTATGTATATATATACATATGTATATAAACATAATAAGTAATATTAGGGTAATAAGAATTATAGAAATTTTTTATTACCAGTGGCCTGGCGCAAAAAAAAATTAGCCAATAGACTATATATTATTCATATGAAATATCGTATACATTAAAACACATTAAGAGGCTTCCATCATAGGAAAGCCTTGCACTAGAAAGAGCAGTAAACAACTCAAACCACTAATTAGGGATAAATTCTCGAAGGAAAGAAAATTAAAAACATTTACCATCTAATTTAGTTCCTAGACCATGCTTTCTGACTTATTTCAGTAAAAAAAAAAGATTTACTGAGGCCAGTCTTCATCAGTAGGTAGCCTTTAGATTTCAAATATACACACAACGAGATTGATTCCACATGTAAACTCATTATTTGTACATTCTAACTTTTCAAATCCACTGATCAGACCCAGCTTATTTCCAGCAACAGAGAGGATGCCAGTAAAAACCTTGAATAAATTTATCAAAAATCATTTAAACATAATAAGTAATATTAGGGTAATAAGAATTATAGAAATTTTTTATTACCAGTGGCCTAGCGCAAAAAAAATAGATACCCTTAATTATAATTTTAATAATTAATTATTACCTTTGAGGTTTTTATTCCCATGCTAGCCACCTGATAAGATTCGTATTTTAAATAATGGTCTTATACTTATTTATATATATATATATATATATATATATATATATACACAGGTTGCAATGGGTAAATTGTCACCATTTTATATTTTTAATTTCATGTATGCACGTTGTTTTTGATTTTGTTGACTTCACAGTATAGTAGGGTCAGTTGGGCACTGTCTGTGAGAAAAACAGCACCCTGATGCAATTTACTCTACCAGAAATTTGGAAGCGACATGCTGTACTGCTTGGCATTCACCCTGGAAGCTCCAATACAATTATTTCTGAGTGTCTGGGTCTCAATCAGAGTGTTTGCTGTAACCCCAAAACATGTACCAAGAGTGATAAAAATCAAACATCCAGTCAACTTTATGGTGTTTGCAGTGATCATTAGTGATGGTGACGTTATGCCTCCATTCATCTTCCTACACGGCCTCAGACTTAACACAGAGGCCTAATTCAAGTGCCTGGAGGAGATAGTGCTGCCCTGGATCAAGAGGGTGGCTGCTGGAAGACCCAATGTCTGGCAACAGGACTCTGCACCATGCCACAGAAGCAGGAGAACCCAGTCATGGCTGTCATACAATTTCTGCGACCACATCACCCCTAACATCTGGCCACCTAACTCCCCAGACTGTAACTCCCTTGATTATTATGTGTGGGGTGCAGTTGAGCGAGAGACCAACAAAATTCCTTGTAACACCAAAGATGAACTGACGGCAAGGATTATGGCAGCATTTACCAACTTAAACAAAAAACCATCCAGAAGAGCTGCATGAGATTCCAAAGTCGTCTGGAGGCCATGGTTGAAGCCAATGGCGAATTTATTGAATAAATTTACTCTTTAGTATTTCAAGATATTTTAATTTAATTTTGGTAAATATATCTGTTAAAATGAGATGTCAGCATTATTTTCAGTTTTGCGTAAGTTAGATAACAGTTTATTCACCGCATCCTGTGTATATGTATATATATATATACATATATATATGTGTATGTATGTAGTATACATATATATAAATATAT
>NC_043014.1:44867995-44880495 GCF_006345805.1 Octopus sinensis | reverse complement strand
AAAAAAACATTCATATTAAATGTTTAGTTTGTCTGTGTTTGGTGTCTGGAACAACTATCTTGAAACGAGATCTGGACCTTAGCTATTTTTTGGGAGGGTGTTATATGGAACATTTTTATAGTATTGAATAGAAAGTCTCAAATTGGTTTCCTTCTGACACATTCCAGTCTTGGAGAAGAAGAGGAAATAATGATGATGATGATGATGATGATGATGATGATGATGATGATAATGATAATAATATAATAATAATAATAATAATAATAATAATAATAATAATTAATAATAATAATAATAATAATAATAATAATAATAATAATAATAAGCAATAAAGAGAAAACACACACAGCTCAGTGGAATTTAGGTGTGGTCTAGCACCAACAACTAGAAAAAAAATTCGTTAAACAAAACGAGGAATTTTGTAACATTCATGTGGAATTCTAAAATTACAATTTCATGAATAAATAAAAAGAATAATTAAAGAAGAAAAAAACCCAGCCCTGTTGTCATCAGTGTTGTTATTGTAGTGCTTGTTTTATTGTTGTTAAGGTTAAATACTAGGATTCAAAGGGGATGTGAAAGAGTAGAACCCCCATATATAATAATGTACTCTACTGTATTTAGTTTTTTTTTCCCCCAGCCCTTCAAAGATCTGATTTTAAGCCCAATCAGAGTTAACTGTCTTTCTTCTCTTAACTCTCTAGCATTCAGATTACTCTGTCAGACGTGATGCTTGTTTAATCACATAGTTTTTTTTAATTAATTCTGCATTATCTCTTGGCTTCAAAGTTTTGATGATGTGACCATTTAATTTTAAACTGACATTATAGAGCAGGTGTGAGAAGCTGGATCTGGCTGGCCTGAACATAAAACAGAGAGAATATTATGGGCCAGATATTACCGGTATGAATATTAAAGGGTTAATAATTAATAAAGTAATTAGCTATATTATGCAACTACACACAGCTGTTTCAATAAATTATGACCATATATAGCTTTCTCCCAACAAATACCTCCATAAAGGTCTCTTGTAGCCATAAGGGTTAACAAATAAGCACAAGGCCCCTAAAACCTTCTGGCTAGTATTAGAAATCCTTGGGAGATGTAGTTCAAATCATATCACCACATGGGTTAAAACTGAGAAGAGTGTAGTGACACAGAGAACTACCAGCAGCAAAACTTCCCATGTATCGATCTCTCTCAAAGCTCACAGCTATCCCAAGCTGCCACCACGTGGTGAAGCTACTCTATGCTGGAACAAAACAGGATTTGGTTCACACCACTTAACTACAGCAACTAGCTCCATAGCTACCGGTTCACCCTGAAGGAAATATATATATATATATATATATTATTGTGAATCCAGAAAAATAAAGAATATTTATGTTGTTGAAGATATTCAAAGTCTTGGCTTTTCCTTCGACAAATAGTTTAAGCGATGAGACCTGCACCCCTCAAGTGTTACAGACCTTTCATCCTGTTTCAAGAGGTTGTGAATGGGCTGAGAAGAAGCTATTTCTGAAAACTGGATAGGAGTAACTCATGTCTATATTTTGATGTACTACCATCTAACTGTTGCAACTTGTTTCAGGGAAATATCTGACCAGATGAAAGAATATACTCTGTTGTTTCTGGTGCAAGTGACAAGGTCCGCTGGTCAAGAGATCCATTTGCTGCCAACAGCTACTCCAAGAGGGTTGAGGCTGATAATGCATGAGTAGTGGAGCACTAAGAGCCTCATCCGAGTGTGATCGTTGCCAGAACAGCTAACTGGTGTTCATGCCAGTGGCACGTAAAAAGCACCATTCGAGCGTGATCGTTACCTGCGTCACCTTACTAGCACTTGTGCCAGTGTGCAGGTGACACGTTAAAAAAAAACACGATTTTCCGTGACCATTGCCAGTACCGCCTGACTGGCCCTTGTGCCGGTGGCACGTAAAAGAACCCACTACACTCTCAGAGTGGTTGGCATTAGGAAGGGCATCCAGCTGTAGAAACTCTGCCAGATCAAGATTGGAGCCTGGTGCAGCCATCTGGTTCGCCAGTCCTCAGTCAAATTGTCCAACCTATGCTAGCATGGAAAGCGGACGTTAAACAAAGATGATGATGATGATGATCACGCTGAAACCTATACAACCTCAAAGATTCCTGAACAATGACAAAAGTGAACTGGTGTGATAATCTTTTGTGCAACACTTCTTGTGGCTTGTCTCTCTCTCTCTGACCAAGTGGCTGTCCATGATGAAATGGAGAAAGAGTTTGAGGATTCAATATGTCTATTAAATAAGTACCAGTAATAATCTGGCTTAAGTATTTTTTTACCATAATCTACGAGTAAAATTAAACCTTGTGAGTGAAACTGGGTTAATGGAAGCTGTGTGGAAGCTCTTTGGGTGGAGTGAACCCAAAATTCAAAGGTCCAGCTGTGTTACAGAGCGGAAACGAAAGAAACTATTTGTAAGACAGTTACAGAATTTACTCTGTTCTAAGAATATGGACAAGATTCCCAGTTTGAGGATAACTTCCTCACTTTTCTGCCACCATTCTTGAAGGCCCTGGAAAATAAAGAACCATGGACACTGCCTTTTCTTTCCTGACTAAATGGCAATTTAAAAAAAATATTCTACTTACACAATTCTTCCCTCAAACACAAATATAATTTTTCTCATCTTATAACCAAAACACATATGGCTTAGTGGTTAGGATATGCAGCTCACAATCGTAAGGTCATGAATTTGAGGCAAGACAGCACATTGTCCTTGAGCAAGACACTTTATTTCACACTGCCCCAGTACACTCAGCTGGCAAAAATGAGTAGTACCTGTATTTCAAAGAGCCAGCTTTGTCACAGTCTGGGTCATGCTGAACCTCTCTGAAAACTACATTAATGGTATGCATGCCTGTGGAGTACTCAGCCACTTGCACATGAGCTGGCAGAAATGTTAGCACGCGGGGCAAAATGCATAGCCATATTTTGTCTGCCATTACGTTCTGAGTTCAAATTCTGCCGAGGTCGACTTTGCCTTTCATTCTTTCTGGGTCGATAAATTAAGTACCAGTTATGCACTGGGGTCGATGTAATCGACTTAATCCCTTTGTCTGTCCTTGTTTGTCTTCTCTGTGTTTAGTCCCTTGTGGGTAGTAAAGAAATACATTAATTTCATGAGCAGGTTGTTGATAGGATCAACTAGAACCCTTGTCCCTGTTATCCAAAATGCAAACATAACATTTCTGACCCCTATCCCCACAAAACACAGACATAATTTTTTTTCCTAATCCCATCCCCTTCCAAAACACAGATATAACTTTTGTGATCCCCGTCTGCAAAACATACAATAACAACCTGATCCCATCCCATGATGACACAAGCACATTTTCCTTGGAGAGGTGAAAGAAATAACGAACATTACAAGTACGAATCTATGTTACTTAGTTACATACATACTCCAGAAGTCTGAAATTGGTACAATGGAGTGGAATGGTTCGAAGTATTATTACCCCAAGTGAAAAACAGTATCAAGATACAGGGTTGGATGTACTTTAATGAAATCTCTAAGCAAAGAGCAACTATCGAGCAATTTTTGACTAGCTTGCTATAATCCTTCAGTTTCTACATTGGCTCATGTTAATTCCCCTTCCTTGGCACCACCCATCTCATTTTGATATATTGGCTTACAGAACCAGCCTGAACTCACAAACTGTAACCACTTCACGTAGATTACAAATCCAAGGGTCATATTACCTCAGATAAGTTTCTTCATTAAAATATTAAACATATTTGTTACAGAGAAGCAAAAGGAAAAGAAATATCTTTTTGACATTTGATTACTGGTGTAACAGTGCATTGAATGCTGTAAGTTCGAAATGGCCAAATAGAAAACATACTCAGCTATAAACTCTTCATCGTGAGTTCAAACCACTGTTGTGGTTGTTACATCATTGCTGTCTCTGACCAGGATGCTTTATTCTACATGCTTCAATTCACCTGTGTATGTAAAATATTTACCAAGTTTTGAAGTGAGGAACCTATTTCTTTACTACCCACAAAGGGCTAAACACAGAGAGGACAAACAAGGACAGACAGACAGATTAAATTGATTATATCGACCCCCAGTGCATAACTGGTACTTAATTTATCGACCCCAAAAGGATGAAGAGCAAAGTTGACCTTGGCGGAATTTTAACTCAGAATGTAACAGCAGATGAAAAAACATGGCTACACATTTCGCCCGGCGTGCTAACATTTCTGCCAGCTTACCGCCTTTGAAGTGAGAAAGCTGCTTCCTTCAAGTATCTAAATATTCGCTTGTCCTTCTAGAAATAACAGCAAATCTTTCTCATTACATCATATTACACTGTACAATCTCAAAAACAACCGAAAGAAAAGCACATTAGCTAGTTTGGTCCTTCCTAGATACATCGTGCCTAAATAAAAGGCAAGAGGATCATAGCAGAACTCCCTTGATTAAAGGTTTACTCTTTGACTCTTTTACTTGTTTCAGTCATTTGACTGCGGCCATGCTGGAGCACCGCCTTTAGTCGAGCAAATCGACCCCAGGACTTATTCTTTATAAGCCTGGTACTTATTTTGTCAGGCTCTTTTTTTCAAACTGCTAAGTTACAGGGGACGTAAACACACCAGCATCGGTTGTCAAGTGATGTTGGGGGGACAGACACACAAACACACACACACACACACACACATATATATACGATGGGCTTCTTTCAGTTTCTGTCTACCAAATCCACTCACAAGGCTTTGGTTGGCCTGAGGCTATAGTAGAAGACACTTGCCCAAGGCGCCACGCTGTGGGACTGAACCCAGAACCATGTGGTTGGTAAACAAGCTACTTACCACACAGCCACTCCTGATCAAGACTTTTACAGATGGTTACAGACTAATATTATCACTCAGAGGAGGTTTATCTCTCATTCATCTTATCTTCTTCACTCTTTGACAGTCAAGTTTAAAGGAAAACAAGTCCTGGATAGAATGGAAAACTGTATTCGAGAAGCAAGAGTGGAGTTATGGATACAAATTCTGTTGAAATAATCTTTAGATCAGTTTTGCACTGTAAATATTTCATTGGATGTTCAGAAGGAAGAGATAAAATATTTGCACTATTCAATAATTAATTACCTCTATTATTAAATATTAGAGGCGCAATGGCCCAGTGGTTAAGGCAACGGACTCTCGGTCGGAGGATCGCGGTTTCAATTCGCAGACCAGGCGTTATGTGTGTTTCTTGAGCAAAAACACCTAAAGTTCCACGAGGCCCCAGCAGGGGGTGGTGGCGACCCCTGTTGTACTCTTTCGCCACAACTTTCTCTCACTCTCTGTTCCTGTTTCTTGAGTAACGCTTTGATGGACTGGTGTCCCGTCTAGCTGGGGGGAACACATACGCCACAGAAACCGGGAAACTGGGCCCATGAGCCTGGCTAGGCTTGAAAAGGGCAACGTTTATCATTTTATCATATTATTAAATATTATCTAATAATTGAAATAAAAATGTAAGGGGGACTTTTCTTAAATTAGCCCTAGCTATGTTCTTCCAATTTTCCCCAATTTTCTTATTTTCATAAAACCAAATGCAATCCATAGATGGGTGAAGCCCTGTTTTACTGCTTACTGTTCAGGTTGCAAGAAATAGTAGCTAAAACTCTGAAATTATATCCCTTCATCATAAAGAAAGAGAGAGAGAGACATGTGCACATGCACACACACACACACATTAGGTAATGAATGTAGTTTAAAACAAGTCAGGATGTCTTTCCTCTTACGTTAACTCAATCAGCAACAACTACCGAAGTTGTCTAAAGAATGTTGGATTATTTTTATTCTACGACATTAGCATACTTAATCCTTTTCAAGAGCTTTCTTCAAGAATCAGATTTGAGATTTATAGTCGTTAGGGTTGGAGCAGAAACTGCTGGCGAAAAAACGGAATGCTGATCTCAGCAAAATTTCTCTTTGAAAGGTACTCTAGTGTGTCAAATAAGCATGGACAAACATTATTAATAATTTTTATCCTAACAAAAAAAGAAAGAAAGAAAAAAATATTAAAGGCGGAAAATATCCCCTCTATCTACCAAACACACCAACAGCAGTTGATATGGCTTATGTTTCAAAACTGTAGCTGCCACTTATTCATTACTTTCAACATTTTTATTACTTAAATTTCTTATTTTACTTGAGGCTAAATACATGTTGTTGTTTGTGTGTTTGTTCCTTCTCGAGCCTTGCCTGGCTCATAGGGCCGGTTTCCCAGTTTCCCGGTTTCCTTGGATGGGATGCCGGCCCGTCGCAGGTGAGCTGCAAGATGCAGGAGGAGGAAAGAGTGAGAGAAAGTTGTGGCAAAAGAGTCAGCAGAAGTTCACCATTACCTTCTGCCGGAGCCACGTGGAGCTTAGGCGTTTCACTCATAAACACACACATCGCCCGGTCTGAGATTCGACCCTCAATCCCTCGACCGCGAGTTTGTTTGTTCCTTCTCGAGCCATACCTGGCTCATAAAGGCCGGTTTCCCGGTTTCCTTGGCGTATAGGTTCCCCACCTGGACAGGACGCCAGTCCGTCGCAGGTGAGCTGCAAGATGCAGGAGGAAAAAATGAGAGAAAGTTTTGGCGAAAGAGTCAGAAGAAGTTTCGCCATTACCTTCTGCTGGAGCCGCGTGGAGCTTAGGTGTTTTGCTCATAAACACACACATTGCCTGGTCTGAGATTCGAACTCACGATCCCTTCTCGAGCCATGCCTGGCTCATAAGGGCCAGTTTCCCAGTTTCCTTGGCATATAAGTTCCCCACCTGGATTGGATGGGACAACGGTCCATCGCAGGTGAGCTGCAAGATGCAGGAGGAAAGAGTGAGAGAAAAGTTGTGGCGAAAGAGTCAGCAGAAGTTTTGCCATTACCTTCTGCCGGAGCCGCGTGGAGCTTAGGTGTTTCACTCATAAACACACACACCGCCCAGTCTGAGATTCGACCCACGATCTCTCGACTGCGAGTCTGCTGCTCTAACCACTAGGCCATGTGCCTCCACAGGCTAAATACATGGCATGTACCAATGAATTGTGATAATAGTCAGAAGCTTTTTGCTCCCAATGGAGTAGAGGCCATTGGTAGCTTTTCTCCTCTATTCTAAACTCTCAGCTCTCTTTCCTACTTCTCTCCATTAGATCCCTGCATTTTTCAACCGTACCTCAGTATCCTACCGCCAGTTATTTTTAGTGTATCTTCTCTTTTGTTTCTTTTTTGGGTTCCAGACCAGAGCCTGATCGTGCAGGATAAGTTTCCTTTCAGATTTTGCTGCATCACGTCATATTTCCCTAAGGGTAGGCCTTCCTCCCCACAGGTCTTGTTGGTTTTGAATTGTCATTGATGCTTCTTTCATCATCATCATCATCATCGTTTAACATCCGTTTTCCCTGCTAGCATAGGTTGGACGGTTCGACTGGGGTCTGGGAAGCTAGGAGGCTGCACCAGGCTCCAGTCTGATCTGGCAGTGTTTCTACAGCTGGATGCCCTTCCTAACGGCAACCACTCCGCGAGTGTAGTGGGTGCTTTTTATGTGCCACCAGCACAGGGGCCAGGTGAGGCTGGCAATGGCCTTGATTGGTTGGTGCGTTTTACGTGCCAGCAGCACGGAAGCCAGACAAGGCGGCACTGGCATCAGCCATGTTCAGATGGTGCTCTTTACATACCACCGATACTGGTATCGCAACTACAATTTCCATTTCATTTTTTTATGTTGATGTACTTGACTCAATAGGTCTCCTCAGGCCCTACGATCCAAAGTAAACCACAGCAGGCCATCCTGCGATCCAAGGTACTTTGGATGGGCTGGGGCTTCTATGTGAAGCAGGTGCAGGAAACAGCCATGAACTCACGCAAAAAAAAAGTTCTAGTAAATAACCTATTTAGTCTAGTGTACTACCATTTCTATCATTCCAGTATTAGGGAATATCAAAAATAGGAATCAAGGAACGAAATGGTTGTGAAGTATCAAGATCTCATTCCTGAGATTAGACAAATGGTTGATTACGATAGTTAAATAGCATGAAGATCTAATCCAGATGATTACAACAAATGCAGTAATTAGAAGAGATAAATATTATAACCTTAGTTGTAAGATGCATTGTAATGGAGTCAATTTAGTTAGATGACTGGGAAACAGGATACTTGCACAGTATTAAGATCCCGTATGGAAGATTAGATAATTATATGATAACTATAAAAGACTTGGATACCTTGGAATGGTGTCTAATAAGTTTAGGCCACTGGTTAAACGTGACAGTTAAATAATATCATATACATACATACATACATACATATATATATATATATACACACACACACACATACATACATACATACATATACATACACACAGACACAGATACACACACACACACACACACACATATATAAAAGCAATAGCGCTTAGATGTGTGTTTTGTCTGTAATAAGTTGAAAGTAGGTTCAAGAAGAAAGCATAGGAGACAACTCCAGATGTGTTCACGTCTTAGTAGTCGAAATAGGGATGAATGATTCACTAAGTAAATTATACAAGCCATCATAATTTTCGATATACAAAAATAGAATTCTTTTAAAATCATATAATCTAGAAAACCTTTGCAGGGGGTGGGAAAATAAAGTCGAGTCATGTCTAGAATTGTTGCTTACATTGCCTGTAAAAATGAAAACATTATGTAGTGGAGTGGCTGTGTGGTAAGTAGCTTGCTAACCAGCCACATGGTTCCGGTTTCAGTCCCACTGCGTGGCATCTTGGGCAAGTGTCTTCTGCTATAGCCCCGGGCCGACCAAAGCCTTGTGAGTGGATTTGGTAGACGGAAACTGAAAGAAGCCTGTCGTATATATGTATATATATATATATATAACAACAACACTGAACACCTTTTTGATCTCTATGTGTCTAACACACGTGGACATGCCTACAAAGTCAGAAAACAGCACAGCTCCCATGACTTTCGGAAACATTTTTTCATGCTCAGGGTTGCTGAAGCGTGGAATAAACTGCCTGCATCAGTTGTTGACTGCCATGACACTGCATCCTTTAAGGCCCTCATGCTTCCCGAAATCCGTCGAAACTACACCTGATTATATATACACTTTAGATGAGTTGTAGTGCACCTGAGCACTGTACACAATTATTATTATTATTATTATATGTGTGTGTGTGTTTGCGTGTCTGTGTTTGTCCCCCTAGCATTGCTTGACAACCGATGCTGGT
Organism: Octopus sinensis; assembly: GCF_006345805.1. NCBI lineage: Eukaryota > Metazoa > Mollusca > Cephalopoda > Octopoda > Octopodidae > Octopus > Octopus sinensis. The sequence continues at coordinate 44,871,248 of NC_043014.1, read as the reverse complement.
GTGTTTACGTCCCCGTTACTTAGCGGTTCGGCAAAAAGAGACCGATAGAATAAGTACTGGGCTTACAAAGAATAAGTTCCGGGGTCGATTTGCTCGACTAAAGGCGGTGCTCCAGCATGGCCGCAGTCAAATGACTGAAACAAGTAAAAGAGAGTAAAAGAGAAAGATATATATATTATATATATATATATATATATATACCTTCTTCCATGCTAGCATGGGTGGGACGGTACTACAAGAGCTGGCCAGGCTGAAGCGTACACCAGACTTCTGTGACTATTTTGGCAAGAATTTTACAGCTGGATGCCCTTCCTAACACCAACCACTCAGCAGAGTGGACTTAGTGCTTTTTACATGGCACAGTTTAGGTTAGTTGAAATATGTTTGTCCCATATTTCAACTGCTAAACGCAAATACACTACAGTTACTGTGGAGTAAAAATATGTGACAAACATATTTCAATTAATCTAAATTATAATTATACGTAAACACTGCTTTGCACCATTACTCGGATAGTTTTCTTAATCGGGCGATCTACTAACGCAAATCAGTCAATATGTTGGCCGAATTATATATAAAGCTATAAGCTTTATTTAGTTCCTTCAGGTTTGCCTTTCTTAGGTACATCTCCAGAGCTGCCTCTCTTCACTACATCGTTTGCTGCTGGAATCTTTACTAGTGTGAGTCTTATTTTCTGTTGGTGATTTTTGCTAATTGTTATACTTTTTGTGGATTCCCGTGTGAATCGAATTTTTGACGCTGTTTTGATAGTATTTTCATCCTATGGGGCAGAAAATTGTTGTCAATTAATTATTGTGAACTTTGTCCGATACAGGGTGAAATATTTTTTTTCTACTTTTGTCATTTGTGACAGGTGTATTTTTTCTACGTTGTCTGTAAAGACAATAATGTGTCTATATGTATATAATATATATAATATATATATATATATATTATATATATATATATATACATATATATCAAAAGGATTAAAGGTCCTTCAAAAGTCATTGACTCGTAAGGCTGGTTCTCCACATTCCATGGCATATAATATATATTTCCCCTGGACAGGATGCCAGTCTGTCACAGAATTACTCATTTTTGGCCAGCTGATTGGACTTTGGATCTTTCGACATTAGACCCCGCCTTACCCAGTTAATCAAGTCCCCAGCTTGCATCTCAAGATCAGCAAACAACTGGTCTGCCCTCTTCATCCTAAGCCACCTTGCGACCTTCTCTGCTGCTTCAATTTATGAAATTTATATCCCTCCTACTTGCTGCATCAGAGCCTTCCAAAAATGAACAACCCCATAAAACCTCAGCAGCCCACTTCATTTGCCTTGTAACATGACATGCCTGCCAACCCCAATTTCTGTACTGCTCTACCAGCTATGGATCTTTTCTCTCTATATATCTATATTTAGTGTTTAATCTCCTCTGCATCAACTATTAACACTAACTCAGCCATCAGAAATGAATATCCTGGCTGATAGTAACAGAGTAGTTTTAATTCCTATCATAATTTACTATTTGTCCATCTTATTAGACATCAAACATACAGAGCTTATCACAACTACTTTTATATAAATCTTCCCCAACGATCATAGAGTTGTAATTTCACACTCAAGACTCCAATACTGTCTTATTATCATAGTTAACCACATACCTCCAACACCTCTTAGACATCAAATATAGAAACCTTATCACTCCTGATATCCCATAATCCTCTTCCCTAATGACATCATAATTGTAATCTCACAGTTGAATTCCTGTCGGTTTTCAAGTATCATAGTTTAAAAGAAGAAAATGATATTCCTTTTGAACATTGGCACATGGCCACATATTTTAGCTGAAGATACAGTGAATTAATTCCTACCCCAGTACTTGACTGGTTAATTTTAGTCGTCAACAAATATCGTTTTCTCCTCGCTGCATATTTACTTCTAATTAGCTTTTCGAATGTTCATGCATTAAATATGTTAACACAAACTTAAATATTGCATTTACTGTGGTTAATATCTTGGAATTATTTCTGTGTCGTTTTGACATCTGGCCACAAATCTGTAAAAAAAATGGTGTAGTTACTTGAAGCAATTCCATTATATTAATGGTAGGGGAGGAATTGATGTTTAATTACAATTATTCTTCAGTCAGTCATTGCTTTCCAAAGCATCTTCCTCTTTCCTTTTTTCTTCTCTCATATCAATATATTTGTAAATACATATTTGTAAATACATATTAATATGTTTGTAGATATACACATCTTTTCATTTATAGGCATAGGAGTGGCTGTGTGGTAAGTAGCTTGCTTACCAACCACATGGTTCCAGGTTCAGTCCCACTGCATGGTACCTTGGGCAAGTGTCTTCTACTATAGCCTCGGGCTGACCAAAGTCTTGTGAGTGGATTTGGTAGACAGAAACTGAAAGAAGCCCGTTGTATATATGTATGTGTGTGTATATGTTTGTGTCTGTGTTTGTCCCCCCAACATCGCTTGACAACCGATGCTGGTGTGTTTACGTTCTTGTAACTTAGCGGTTCTGCAAAAGAGACCAATAGAATAAGTACTAGGCTTACAAAGAATAAGTCCTGGAATCAATTTGCTCGACTAAAGGGGGTGCTCCAGCATGGCTACAGTCAAATGACTGAAGGGGGTAAAAGAGTAAAAGAGTATATATAATGAGAGAAGAAAAAATGGAAGAGGAAGAGATGCTTTCAAAAACAATGACTGAATCAAAAATAACATTTTGAACTGTAATTAAATTTCAATGGGTTGACCACACTGATACAATATCATTGTTAAGAAACCTCTCTCTGTCTGTCTGTCTATCTTTTCCTCCCTCTTTGTTTTTTCTTTCTCTTTCTCAATTATCCTACTCCCTATCTTCCTCTCTTTCTCCCTTTACCCTTTTATGTATGTGTGTGTGTTATATATATATATATATAGGGAGAGTTCACGAAAAAAACAAAAGACGAAGACAGGTGGTGTACAAAACAAACAGGGCTCAGGAATTGAAAAAGTCTTTTACATTTTGAGCCTACGCTCTTCTACAGAAAGGGGCACAGAAAAAACAAGGAGAGAAAAAATGTGTGTAGTGGCTAACATATATATATATATATATATATATATATGTATATGTGTGTAGTGTGTGTTTGTGTGCATGTGTGCCTGTGTCTGTGTTCATGTGTGTGTGTGACCTCATTGGTGCCAGTGCCAGAAAAAAGGTACCAAGTATGCTCTGTAAAGTTATTT
>NC_043014.1:44862995-44865495 GCF_006345805.1 Octopus sinensis | reverse complement strand
CTTGTCCACCTTCAGATTTCACTCTCTGCTATCCAGCAGTAGTATTATAAGTACTTCCAGGTTTGCATTTGGTGGTCTTCTGTTCTGTGTGAATAAATTATGGAAAAAAATTTAGAGTCAACAAGAAGGAATACAGATGGACATTTATTTTCAATCACTACAATTGTTTCTATGCAACATAGTTCTCCAGGTCTGCAAGTACTTGATTATGCAACCATTTCCCTTGCATTATGAGATCTAGTTGTGTTTCCTCAGGCGATATGTCGATACTCTCTCTCTCTCTTTTACTCTTTTACTTGTTTCAGTCATTTGACTGCGGCCATGCTGGAGCACCGCCTTTAATCGAGCAACTTGAACCTGGGCCTTATTCTTTTGTAAGCCCAGTACTTATTCTATCGGTCTCTTTTGCCGAACCGCTAAGTAACGGGGACATAAACACACCAGCATCAGTTGTCAAGCAATGCTAGGGGACAAACACTGACACACAAACACACACATATATATATACATATATATATATATATACATATATACGATGGGCTTCTTTCAGTTTCTGTCTACCAAATCCACTCACAAGGCTTTGGACGGCTCGAGGCTATAGTAGAAGACACTTGCCCAAGGTGCCATGCAGTGGGACTGAACCCGGAACCTTGTGGTTGGTAAACAAGCTACTTACCACACAGCCACTCCTGTGCCTATTGTCTCTGTAAGTTCAAATTTTCAGCTTTAAGAGCATCCTCTCTGTCTGTTGCTGTCTGAAATTAGAAGCAGCCTCTGAGTTTATCAGGGTGTGTTGTTGCTGAAGGACCGTTGGCAAACTCAGTGGCTACTTGTAACATCAGGAAAGTAACATCAGGGAGTTAGTGAGAAAGAGAGAGAGAGTAGGAGAGTGACAAGATAGTGGGGTAGGATTGAGTAGAAGGAAATGCTGTGCTAGCTCACATTATACATGGTGGATAAGGTGGTGCATGAAGGAAAGATATGATGGAAGTAGGTAATGGGAGGGGAAGTTAGAGATAGGGGAATAGTGAGAGAGAGAGAGAGAGAGAGAGAGAGAGCATGATAAAAGCAGTGAGGAAGAATTAGTGGGGGTGAGTAGGACGAGATTCAGTGCTAATGCACTTTATATGTGGATAGAGTGATGCAGAAAAGAGATAATATGATGATGAGTGGCCAGGGGCATATCATACAGGTAACATGTCCAAGAGAGCAGGGTGACAGAAGAATCAGGGAGGGTAGCTAAAGGCAGCTAGAATGCAAATTCTGGATCTTTTCGGTTTGAACGGCAGTTTTTTCTAGCAGTGTCATATGAAATTGTCACCCATAATTATGACCCTAGTATCGATCTATTGCATTTCAATCTGTTTTAGGGTTAGGGTTAGTTAGGGTTAGGGTTAGGGTTGGGGGGAAGGGTATCTTTTTTTTCTTCACAAATGTAAATAAACTCAATCTGTTTCTTAAACGAGGGACATATTCATATGGCACAGAATGTTTTCACCTCAATAGACGTCATTGATTGGTTGAAATTGCTGAAATTGAAGAAAAAAACAACAACAAATATCTTACAAACCATAGAATTTTCTCAATAAAGCCAAGAGAAAAAGATGTTTTATAAACACATTCTACCAGTATACGAAGTTTAAAAGTGTTTAGTTACATGAAAATTATTTTAAAAACTGCCGTTCAAACCGAAAAGATCCCAAATTCTCCCTATGCAATATCCTGATTTTGGAAGAAGGAAGAAGGAATGGTTGCAGGATATAGGTGGTGGAGGTATGGGGAAGTGATACACTGAGAATGCATAAATTGAGTATTTCCTCCTCGGTTATGGGTGTTGTGGCACTGTGAGTAGAAGAGATGAGAGGGTGTAGAATAAAAACAGCAGTTAGGAGACAAGAAGGTGGTGAGATGAGTGTGTATAGAATGGCTAGGGTTAGATGGGTGGGGATGCATCCACAGAAATGTTAGGTAAGGGAGGAGTGCCAACGGATTGGTTTCTGAATAGCACAGTTCAGGGAGCAGAATAACTTACTAAAGCAAAGAACTGAGAGATGCAAAATTAAAACTGATTATTAAGTAATAATGAGTTCTTTTAATTTGATACCAGGATGAAATTTTGAATTGTGTGCGTGTATGTGTGTATGGTTAACTGAAGAACTATGGATATATTATTGGTGGGTATTTTACTGATCCTGAAGGATAAAAGGTGAAGCTAGTCCAAACAAGAACTTGAGCTCAGAGAAGGGATGCCACACCAAACATAAGTAAATAAATAAATAGATAGAGAAAGAGAGAGAGAGGGAGAGAGAGGTGGAGAGAGAGATAGGGGGAGAGAGAGGCGGAGAGAGAGGCGGGGAGAGCATGAGAGAGAGAAAAGGCATGAAAGAATGAGAGATTAACCCTTTAATATACCTTACAGCTTTTACATTCCAATGTGTGTGTGTGTGTGTGTGCATGCGTGCACATGTACCCTTTAGTGACAGATTTTGTAATTGCCAAT